>NW_026286120.1:0-6748 GCF_023373465.1 Oncorhynchus keta | reverse complement strand
GGTATGTGCGTAAGTGGGGAGCAAGTTATAAAATGGATGTCTTTGTATTATGGACTTCAGAACGTTCTCGTGAATAAACTGTATGAACCTTTTGCATAAGCTGAGTCTTTGACAAATTATTATTAAACCCAGGGTCTTACAAACCTCGGGGATTGGTCAAAGCTATTGATTGTTAGTTATTATCATTGGGATTGAAAATTCTCGTGACAGTTAGGGATACCCAGTAGGGGAGAGGTGTGGATGAGAGGTATATGAGAGGTGTTCAGGAGGGGGGAGAGGTGTGACCATGGTATTATATGAGAGGTGTTCAGGAGGGGGGAGAGGTGTGGACATGGTATTATATGAGAGGTGTTCAGGAGGGGGAGAGGTGTGGACATGGTATTATATGAGAGGTGTTCAGGAGGGTGGAGAGGTGTGGACATGGTATTATATGAGAGGTGTTCAGGAGGGGGGAGAGGTGTGGACATGGTATGAGAGGTGTTCAGGAGGGGGGAGAGGTGTGGACATGGTATTATATGAGAGGTGTTCAGGAGGGGGGAGAGGTGTGGACATGGTATTATATGAGAGGTGTTCAGGAGGGTCAGGAGGGTGGAGAGGTGTGGACATGGTATTATATGAGAGGTGTTCAGGAGGGTGGAGAGGTGTGGATGAGAGGTATATGAGAGGTGTTCAGGAGGGGGGAGAGGTGTGTGATTCTTAGTGTGTCTTGTTCTGTCCTGTCCAGTCTTGAAACCACACCAGAGTTCAAATGAGGTCAGTTCTTGGCTCCTAAACAGCGTATATTCAAACACGCACTCACACAAACCCACCTCCTTACCCAGCCCCTGTCCAATTAGCGACTATACCTTGTGTTGTGATATCCACCGTCTGAGACATCAGATTTTTTTAAATAATATTTTTATTTAACCTTTATTTAACCAGGGAGGCCAGTTGAGAACAAGTTCTCATTTACAACTGCGACCTGGCCAAGATAAAGCAAAGCAGTGTGATAAAAACAACAACACAGAGTTACACATGGGATAAACAAACATACAGTCAATAACACAAGAGACAAATCTATATACAGTGTGTGCAAATGTAGTAAGATTAGGGAGGTAAGGCAATAAATAGGCCATAGTGGCGAATTAATTAAAATTGTATCAATTTACACTGGAGTGATATATGTGCAGATGAGGATGTGCAAGTAGAGATACTGGTGTGCAAAAGAGCAGAAAACAAAAACAAATATGGGGATGAGGTAGGTAGTTGGTTGGATGGGCTATTTACAGATGGGCTGTGTACAGCTGCAGCGATCAGTATCCTAGTCTGCGTGATCAAAACAATGCGTGGATTCCAATTGGTCAGACCAGCGTTGAATGGTCCTTAGCACGGGTACTTCCTGTTTGAGTTTCTGCCTATAGGAAGGGAGGAGCAAAATGGAGTTGTGATCAGATTTTCAGAAGGGAGGGTGTGGGAGGGCCTTGTTGGCATCCCGGAAGTTGGAGTAGCAGTGGTTGAGTGTTTTAGCAGCGCCAGTACAGTCCAAATTTGCTTTGTTAAAATCACCAGCTACAATAAATGCGGCCTCAGGATATGTGTTTTCCAGTTTGCATAAAGTCCAGTGAAGTGCTTTGAGGGCCGTCGTGGTATCAGCTTGAGGGGAATATACTGTGACTATAACCGAAGAGAATTGTCTTGCGAGGTAAATACGTTTTGACATTTGAGTGTGAGGTATTCTAGGTCGGGTGAACAAAAGGACTTGCGTATGTCAACACAATCACACCATGAGTAGTTAGTCTTAACCAGGCAAGCCAGTTAAGAACAAATTCTTATTTACAATGACGGCCTCGGGGTAGAACGACAGATTTTCACTTTGCCAGCTCTGGGATACAATCCAACAACCTATTGGTTACTGGCCAAATGCTCTAACCACTAGGCTACCACTAGGCTACCACTAGGTTACCACTAGGTTACCACTAGGCTACCACTAGGTTACCACTAGGTTACCACTAGGTTACCACTAGGCTACCACTAGGTTACCACTAGGCTACCACTAGGTTACCACTAGGTTACCACTAGGCTACCACTAGGTTACCACTAGGCTACCACTAGGTTACCACTAGGCTACCACTAGGTTACCACTAGGTTACCACTAGGTTACCACTAGGCTACCACTAGGTTACCACTAGGCTACCACTAGGTTACCACTAGGCTACCACTAGGTTACCACTAGGTTACCACTAGGTTACCACTAGGCTACCACTAGGTTACCACTAGGTTACCACTAGGCTACCACTAGGTTACCACTAGGCTACCCTAGGCTTGCCACTAGTTACCACTAGGCTACCACTCAGGCTACCACCAGGTTACCACTAGGTTACCACTAGGTTACCACTAGCTCCACTCAGGGTTACCACTAGGTTGCCACTAGGCTACCACTAGGTTACCACTAGGCTACCCACTAGGTTTACCACTAGGTTACCACTAGGCTACCACTAGGTTACCACTAGGCTACCACTAGGTTACCACTAAATGCAGGCTACCACTAGGTTACCACTAGGTTACCACTAGGCCACCACCAGGTTACCACTAGGCTACCACTAGGTTACCACTAGGCTACCACTAGGTTTACTAGCTACCACTAGTTACCACTAGGCTTACTAGGCTACCAGTTTACCACTAGGCTACCACCAGGCTGCCACTAGGCTACCACTTTAGTTACCACTAGGCTACCTGGTTACCACTAGGCTACCACTAGGTTACCACTAGCTACCACTAGCTTACCACTAGGTTACCACTAGGTTACCACTAGGCTACCACTAGTTTACCACTAGGTTACCACTAGGTTACCACTAGGCTACCACTAGGTTACCACTAGGCTACCACTAGGTTACCACTAGGCTACCACTAGGTTACCACTAGGTTACCACTAGGCTACCACTAGGTTACCACTAGGTTACCACTAGGTTACCACTAGGTTACCACTAGGTTACCACTAGGCTACCACTAGGTTACCACTAGGTTACCACTAGGCTACCACTAGGCTACCACTAGGTTACCACTAGGTTACCACTAGGCTACCACTAGGCTACCACTAGGTTACCACTAGGCTACCACTAGGTTACCACTAGGTTACCACTAGGCTACCACTAGGCTACCACTAGGTTACCACTAGGCTACCACTAGGCTACCACTAGGTTACCACTAGGCTACCACTAGGTTACCACTAGGCTACCACTAGGTTACCACTAGGTTACCACTAGGCTACCACTAGGTTACCACTAGGTTACCACTAGGCTACCACTAGGTTACCACTAGGCTACCACTAGGTTACCACTAGGCTACCACTAGGTTACCACTAGGCTACCACTAGGCTACCACTAGGTTACCACTAGGCTACCACTAGGCTACCACTAGGTTACCACTAGGCTACCACTAGGCTACCACTAGGTTACCACTAGGCTACCACTAGGCTACCACTAGGTTACCTGCTGCCCTGTTGGTGGTGTTTTGGGTCAGCCTCTGGATTCAGTTCAATTGTCCTGGGGGGTATAAACAAAGGATCCGATTATAAACAAAGGATCTGATTCGGGAAAGTCGTATTCCTGGTCATAATGCTGGTGAGTTACCGCCGCTCTGATATCCAAATGGCCTTCACGGCTGAATGTAATAACACAAAACATTTTCTGGGTTAATAATGTAAGAAATAACACATAAAAACAAGAGCTAGAAGCATGGCAGCCCTATCTGTTGGTGCCATTTTCTCTCTCTCTCTCTCTCTCTCTCTCTCTCTCTCTCTCTCTCTCTCTCTCTCTCTCTCTCACTCTCTCTCTCTCTCTCCTCACTCTCCTCTCACTCTCACTCTCTCTCTCTTTCTCGTCAGTTTCAGAGATATGAACTAGCTGCCAACAGTGCACCAAGCCTTTTTCACAACACTGTCAGCTCTCACTATTAGAAGGTTACCAGGCAATTTAGCCCCATCTGTTACTGTGTCTCACTGACCCAGCAATGCTCAAATATGTCTGGAAGAGTGTGTGTTGAAACATAATATTTCTGCCTTCTTAGTCAAAGCGATTTCCACCAAAGTGGCTGATTTGAGCTCTGGTGCACTTTCCCATCTCCCCAGCACATATTGTATCATTCTTTTTTTACTGTTATATTAAACCAGGTGGAACATACTAACTAGATGGTTGACGTCCTGAGAGTCAGGCTGCTAATCCCAATTGTCTCAAGTCCCATGTAAGGAGAGGATTGGCCCCTTTGTGTGTGTTTGTGTAGGATGGGTTGGTTGTGTTGGGGGATAAAGGCCTCTCCTGGATAAAGAACTTGTGACATCACCATCGCTACAGGAGATTGTTGTTAGCTCTGCAGCTGTCTGTTAGCTCTAGCTGCTGTCAGTTAACTCTAGCTGCTATCTGTTAAGCTAACTGCTGTCTGTTAGCTCTAACTGCCATCTGTTAGCTCTAGCTGCTGTCAGTTAACTCTAGCTGCTATCTGTTAGCGCTAACTGCTGTCTGTTAGCTCTAACTGCCATCTGTTAGCTCTAGCTGCTGTCGGTTAACTCTAGCTGCTGTCGGTTAACTCTAGCTGCTATCTGTTAGCACTAACTGCTGTCTGTTAGCTCTAACTGCTGTCTGTTAGCTCTAGCTGCTGTCGGTTAACTCTACCTGCTATCTGTGCGTAACTGCTGTCTGTTAGCTCTAACTGCTGTCTGTTAGCTCTAGCTGCTGTCTGTTAGCTCTAGCAGCTGTCCAGTTAGCTCTGGCAGCCTCAGTTAGCTCTAGCAGCTGTCTGTTAGCTCTAACTGTTGTCTGTTAGATGTAACTGCTGTCTGTTAGCTCTAGCTGCTGTCTGTTAGCTCTAACTGCTGTCTGTTAGCTCTAGCTGCTGTCTGTTAGCTCTAGCAGCTGTCAGTTTTGCTCTCTAACTGCTGTCTGTTAGCTCTAACTGTTGTCTGTTAGATGTAACTGCTGTCTGTTAGCTCTAGCTGCTTTGTCTGTTAGCTCTAACTGCTGTCTGTTGACTCTAGCTGCTGTCTGTTAGCTCTAGCAGCTGTCAGTTAGCTCTAGCTTTGCTGTCTGTTAACTCTAGCTGTAGTCTGTTAGCTCTAACTGCTGTCTGTTAACTCTAGCTGCTGTCTGTTAGCTCGAGCTGCTGTCCTGGTAGCTCTAGCTGTAATCTGCTAGCTCTAACTGCTGTCTGTTAACTCTGGCTGTTGTCTGTGGCTCTGGCTGCTGTCTGTTAGCTCTAATTGCTGTCTGTTAGCTCTAGCTGCTGCCTGTAAGCTCTAGCAGCTGTCGGTTATCTCTAGCTGCTGTCTGTTAGCTCTAACTGTTGTCTGTTAACTGTAACTGCTGTCTGTTATCTCTAGCTGCTGTCTGTTAGCTCTAACTGTTGTCTGTTAACTGTAACTGCTGTCTGTTATCTCTAGCTGCTGTCTGTTAGCTCTAGCAGCTGTCAGTTAGCTCTAGCAGCTGTCAGTTAGCTCTAGCAGCTGTCTGTTAGCTCTAACTGTTGTCTGTTAGATGTAACTGCTGTCTGTTAGATGTAACTGCTGTCTGTTAGCTCTAGCTGCTGTCTGTTAGCTCTAACTGCTGTCTGTTAGCTCTAGCTGCTGTCTGTTAGCTCTAGCAGCTGTCAGTTAGCTCTAACTGCTGTCTGTTAGCTCTAACTGTTGTCTGTTAGATGTAACTGCTGTCTGTTAGCTCTAGCTGCTGTCTGTTAGCTCTAACTGCTGTCTGTTAGCTCTAGCTGCTGTCTGTTAGCTCTAGCAGCTGTCAGTTAGCTCTAACTGCTGTCTGTTAACTCTAGCTGTAGTCTGTTAGCTCTAACTGCTGTCTGTTAACTCTAGCTGCTGTATGTTAGCTCGAGTTGCTGTCTGTTAGCTCTAGCTGTAGTCTGCTAGCTCTAACTGCTGTCTGTTAACTCTAGCTGTTGTCTGTTAGCTCTAGCTGCTGTCTGTTAGCTCTAATTGCTGTCTGTTAGCTCTAGCTGCTGCCTGTTAGCTCTAGCAGCTGTCGGTTATCTCTAGCTGCTGTCTGTTAGCTCTAACTGTTGTCTGTTAACTGTAACCGCTGTCTGTTATCTCTAGCTGCTGTCTGTTAGCTCTAGAAGCTGTCAGTTAGCTCTAACTGCTGTCTGTTAGCTCTAACTGCTGTCTGTTAACTCTAGCTGCTGTTTGTTAGCTCTAACTGTTGTCTGTTAACTGTAATTGCTGTATGTTAGCTCTAGCTGCTGTCTGTCTGTCTGTCTGTCTGTCTGTCTGTCTGTCTGTCTGCCTGTCTGTCTGTGTCTGCCTATCGGAGTAGGGGATGTCTGTGAATCCACAGTGGAATTTGTTCTATACAGTGGAAAGTATTAGACTATTCTGTCTGTTTACATGAATTTATTTTCACGCTACATTCCAATCACCATACGGTATATTATCATAACCATTATTCACTCATCCCCTTCCAACCTTTTCTGTGTTAAATTACATATCAAATGTGTTTGATGCCATTCCATTTGCACCATTATTATGAGCCATCCTCCCCCAGCAGCCTCCACGGTTATTCAGAGATATACTGTATTTGTGTGTTCAGAGGTAATGGGGGAGGGAGGTGGGGGTGGACATGCCAGGACTGACAGCTTTCTCTGTAACCATAGCAACAGCAAACAAGATTGTATGGTACATACAGGAGCATACTGCATGTTCACACTCAGACACATGAATAGTAACAGGTGTGGACTTACGATGAAATGCACGAGATACAACAGGTGTGGACTTTAC
>NW_026286119.1:0-1306 GCF_023373465.1 Oncorhynchus keta | reverse complement strand
CAACAACATCACCACCAACAACACCACAACACAACACAACAACACACCACAACACAACATCACCACCACAACACAACATCACCACCACAACACAACATCACCACCACAACACAACACAACATCACCACCACAACACAACATCACCACCAACAACACACACACAACATCACACACACACAACACAACATCACACACACATCACACACACACACAACATCACCACCACAACACAACATCACCACCACACCACAACACAACATCACCACACAACACAACATCACCACCACAACACAACATCAACACCACAACACAACATCACCACCACACAACACAACATCACCATCACAACACAACATCACCAACAACACAACACAACATCACCACCACAACACAACATCACCACCACAACACAACATCACCACCACAACACAACATCACCACCACAACACAACATCACCACCACAACACAACATCATCACCACAACACACCACAACATCACCACCACAACACAACATCACCACCACAACACAACATCACCACCACAACACAACATCAGCACCACACCACAACACAACATCACCACCACAACACAACATCATCAACCACAACATCACCACCACAACACAACATCACCACCACAACACAACACAACATCACCACCACAACACAACATCACCACCACAACACAACATCACCACCACAACACAACACAACATCACCACCACAACACAACATCACCACCACACCACAACACAACATCACCACCACAACACAACATCACAGCACACACAACACAACATCACCACCACAACACAACATCACCACCACAACACAACATCACCACCACAACACAACATCACCACCACAACACAACATCATCACCACAACACACCACAACATCACCACCACAACACAACATCACCACCACAACACAACATCACCACCACAACACAACACAACATCAGCACCACACCACAACACAACATCACCACCACAACACAACATCATCAACCACAACATCACCACCACAACACAACATCACCACCACAACACAACATCACCACCACAACACAACAACACAACATCACCACCACCAACACAACATCACCACCGACAACACAACACAACATCACCACCACAACACAACATCACCACCACACCACAACACAACATCACCACCACAACACAACATCACCACCGCAACACAACATCACCACCACAACACAACATCACCACCACAAACACAACATCACCACAACACAACATCACCACCACAACACAACACAACATCACCACCACAACACA
>NW_026286118.1:0-5131 GCF_023373465.1 Oncorhynchus keta | reverse complement strand
AACCCCAACCCCAACCCCTAACCTTCACCTTGACTCCAACCCATAACTCCTAACCTTCACCCCAACCCCAACCCTAACCCCAACCCTTAACCCATAACTCTGACTCTTAACCTAAGCCATAACCCTAACCTCAACCCTGTGACCCAACCCTTAACCCATAACTCTGACTCTTAACCTAAGCCATAACCCTAACCCAAACCCCTGACCCCAACCCTGACCCCAACCTTTAACCCATAACTCTGACTCTTAACCTAAGCCATAACCCTACATTTACATTTACATTTAAGTCATTTAGCAGACGCTCTTATCCAGAGCGACTTACAAATTGGTGCATACACCTTATGACAACCAGTGGAACAGCCACTTGCATCTAAATCTTGTTGGGGGGTGAGAAGGATTACTTACCCTTACTTACCCTATCCTAGGTATTCCTTGAAGAGGTGGGGTTTCAGGTGTCTCCGGAAGTGGTGATTGACTCCCGCTGTCCTGGCGTCGTGAGGGAGTTTGTTCCACCATTGGGGGCCAGAGCAGCGAACAGTTTTGACTGGGCTGAGCGGGAACTGTACTTCCTCAGTGGTAGGGAGGCGAGCAGGCCAGAGGTGGATGAACGCAGTGCCCTTGTTTGGGTGTAGGGCCTGATCAGAGCCTGGAGGTACTGAGGTGCCGTTCCCCTCACAGCTCCGTAGGCGAGCACCATGGTCTTGTAGCGGATGCGAGCTTCAACTGGAAGCCAGTGGAGAGAGCGGAGGAGCGGGGTGACGGAGAGAACTTGGGGAAGGTTGAACACCAGACGGGCTGCGGCGTTCTGGATGAGTTGTAGGGGTTTAATGGCACAGGCAGGAGCCCAGCCAACAGCGAGTTGCAGTAATCAAGACGGGAGATGACAAGTGCCTGGATTAGGACCTGCGCCGCTTCCTGTGTGAGGCAGGGTCGTACTCTGCGGATGTTGTAGAGCATGAACCTACAGGAACGGGACACCGCCTTGATGTTAGTTGAGAACGTCAGGGTGTTGTCCAGGATCACGCCAAGGTTCTTAGCGCTCTGGGAGGAGGACACAATGGAGTTGTCAACCGTGATGGCGAGATCATGGAACGGGCAGTCCTTCCCCGGGAGGAAGAGGAGCTCCGTCTTGCTGAGGTTCAGCTTGACGTCATCCACACTGATATGTCTGCCAGACATGCAGAGATGCGATTCGCCACCTGGTCATCAGAAGGGGGAAAGGAGAAGATTAATTGTGTGTCGTCTGCATAGCAATGATAGGAGAGACCATGTGAGGTTATGACAGAGCCAAGTGACTTGGTGTATAGCGAGAATAAGAGAGGGCCTAGAACAGAGCCCTGGGGGACACCAGTGGTGAGAGCGCGTGGTGAGGAGACAGATTCTCGCCACGCCACCTGGTAGGAGCGACCTGTCAGGTAGGGACGCAATCCAAGCGTGGGCCGCGCCGGAGATGCCCAACTCGGAGAGGTGGAGAGGAGGATCTGATGGTTCACAGTATCGAAGGCAGCCGATAGGTCTAGAAGGATGAGAGCAGAGGAGAGAGAGTTAGCTTTAGCAGTGCGGAGCGCCTCCGTGATACAGAGAAGAGCAGTCTCAGTTGAATGACTAGTCTTGAAACCTGACTGATTTGGATCAAGAAGGTCATTCTGAGAGAGATAGCGGTAGAGCTGGCCAAGGACGGCACGCTCAAGAGTTTTGGAGAGAAAAGAGAGAAGGGATACTGGTCTGTAGTTGTTGACATCGGAGGGATCGAGTGTAGGTTTTTTCAGAAGGGGTGCAACTCTCGCTCTCTTGAAGACGGGAGGGGCGTAATAGCGGTCAGGATGAGTTGATGAGCGAGGTGAGGTAAGGGGGAGAAGGTCTCCGGAAATGGTCTGGAGAAGAGAGAGGGGATAGGGTCAAGCGGGCAGGTTGTTGGGCGGCCGGCCGTCACAAGACGCGAGATTTCATCTGGAGAGAGGGGGAGAAAGAGGTCAGAGCATAGGGTAGGGCAGTGTGGGCAGAACCAGCAGTGTCGTTTGACTTAGCAAACGAGGATCGGATGTCATCGACCTTCTTTTCAAAATGGTTGGACGAAGTCATCTGCAGAGAGGGGAGGAGGGAGGGGGGAGGATTCAGGAGGGAGGAGAAGGTGGCAAAGAGCTTCCTAGGGTTAGAGGCAGATGCTTGGAATTTAGAGTGGTAGAAAGTGGCTTTAGCAGCAGAGACAGAGGAGGAAAATGTAGAGAGGAGGGAGTGAAAGGATGCCAGGTCCGCAGGGAGGGCGAGTTTTCCTCCATTTCCGCTCGGCTGCCCGGAGCCCTGTTCTGTGAGCTCGCAATGAGTCGTCGAGCCACGGAGCGGGAGGGGAGGACCGAGCCGGCCTGGAGGATAGGGGACATAGGGAGTCAAAGGATGCAGTAAGGGAGGAGAGGGAGGGTTGAGGAGGCAGAATCAGGAGATAGGTTGGAGAAAGTTTGAGCAGAGGGAAGAGAAGATAGGATGGAAGAGGAGAGAGTAGCGGGGAGAGAGAGCGAAGGTTGGGACGGCGCGATACCATCCGAGTAGGGGCAGTGTGGGAAGTGTTGGATGAGAGCGAGAGGGAAAAGGATACAAGGTAGTGGTCGGAGACTTGGAGGGGAGTTGCAATGAGGTTAGTGGAAGAACAGCATCTAGTAAAGATGAGGTCAAGCGTATTGCCTGCCTTGTGAGTAGGGGGAAGGTGAGAGGGTGAGGTCAAAAGAGGAGAGGAGTGGAAAGAAGGAGGCAGAGAGGAATGAGTCAAAGGTAGACGTGGGGGAGGTTAAAGTCGCCCAGAACTGTGAGAGGTGAACCGTCCTCAGGAAAGGAGCTTATCAAGGCATCAAGCTCATTGATGAACTCTCCGAGGAACCTGGAGGGCGATAAATGATAAGGATGTTAAGCTTGAAAGGGCTGGTAACTGTGACAGCATGGAATTCAAAGGAGGCAATAGACAGATGGGTAAGGGGAAAAGAGAGAAAGACCACTTGGGAGAGATGAGGATCCCGGTGCCACCACCCCGCTGACCAGAAGCTCTCGGGGTGTGCGAGAACACGTGGGCGGACGAGGGAGAGAGCAGTAGGAGTAGCAGTGTTATCTGTGGTGATCCATGTTTCCGTCAGTGCCAAGAAGTCAAGGGACTGGAGGGAGGCATAGGCTGAGATGAACTCTGCCTTGTTGGCCGCAGATTGGCAGTTCCAGAGGCTACCAGAGACCTGGAACTCCACGTGGGTCAGACGCGCTGGGACCACCAGGTTAGGGTGGCTGCGGCCACGCGGTGTGGAGCGTTTGTATGGTCTGTGCAGAGAGGAGAGAACAGGGATAGACAGACACATAGTTGACAGGCTACATAAAAGGCTACGCTAATGCAAGGAAATTGGAATGACAAGCGGACTACACGTCTCGAATGTTCAGAAAGTTAAACTTACGTAGCAAGAATCTTATTGACTAAAATGATTAAAATGATACAGTACTGCTAAAGTAGGCTAGCTGGCAGTAGCTGCGTTGTTGACACTACACTAATCAAGTCGTTCCGTTGAGTGTAATAATTTCTACAGTGCTGCTGTTCGGGGGGCTAGCTGGCTAGCTAGCAGTGTTGTTTACGTTACGTTGAGTTAAAAGAACGACAATAGCTGGCTAGCTAACCTAGGAAATCGGTCTAGACTACACAATTATCTTTGAAACAAAGACGGCTATGTAGCTAGCTATGTAGCTAGCTACGATCAAACAAATCAAACCGTTGTACTGTAATGAAATGAAAATGTGATACTACCTGTGAATGCGACCGGGTTGTTGGGTTCTATTCAGTAGACGTTGGCTAGCTGTTAGCTGTTGGCTAGCTAGCAGAGTCTCCTACCCTGACCCCAACCCTGACCCCAAACCTGACCCCAACCCTTAACCCATAACTCCTAACCTACACCTTAACCCTGACCACAACCCTGACCCCAACCCTTAACCCATAACTCCTAACCTTCACCTGAACCCTGACCCCAATCCTAACCCTTAACCCATAACTCCTAACCTTCACCATAATCCTGACCCCAACCCTTAACCCATAACTCCTAACCTTCATCTGAACTCTGACCCCAATCCTAACCCCAACCCCCAACCCCAACCCCTAACCTTCACCTTGACTCCAACCCATAACTCCTAACCTTCACCCCAACCCCAACCCTAACCCCAACCCTAACCCCAACCCTTAACCCATAACTCTGACTCTTAACCTAAGCCATAACCCTAACCTCAACCCTGTGACCCAACCTTTAACCCATAACTCTGACTCTTAACCTAAGCCATAACTCTAACCTTAACCCTGTGACCCAACCCTTAACCCATAACTCTGACTCTTAACCTAAGCCATAACTCTAACCTCAACCCTGTGACCCAACCCTTAACCCATAACTCTGACTCTTAACCTAAGCCATAACCCTAACCTCAACCCTGAACCCAACCCTTAACCCATAACTCTGACTCTTAACCTAAGCCATAACTCTAACCTCAACCCTGTGACCCAACCCTTAACCCATAACTCTGACTCTTAACCTAAGCCATAACCCTAACCTCAACCCTGAACCCAACCCCAACCCGTAACCCATAACTCCTAACCTTCACCTTAACCCTGACCCCAACCCCAACCTTTAACCCATAACTCTGACTCTTAACCTAAGCCATAACCCTAACCTCAACCCTAACCCTGACCCTTCATTGAAGTATAGAACCTGAGATGACAATGAGCCTTCCTCTTAACCAATGACGTGGACAGAACCATCTTCAATGATTGATTGATTGATTGTTTCAGGCATTTGGTCCAGATGCGAAGCTGCTACCTGCTGACCGGTGGCCAGAGCAGTCTGAATGGTGAGCTGTTGACCAGACTGGGTCTCTCTACCTCCCCCTGCTGGAGAGAGGACAGACTACAGAGAGTTCAGCCCCGCGTCACTGAGGCACTGCTCTGCTACTGGTGAGGAGACAGACTGACAAGGTCATCCACACCAGGGGTTTTGAAACCTCTCCTCTGGGACCCCCAGGACGTTCCATGTCTTTTAAACTACTCCAGAGCTCCTCGATTTCACATTGTGGTCATGTTTATATACTGTTTTACCCACTTCGTATGAATAAACTGTATTCTAGT
>NW_026286117.1:0-53818 GCF_023373465.1 Oncorhynchus keta | reverse complement strand
GTTAGACTAGTAGCCACGGGTTAATGATGACCGTATGCTTATATGCTTTTCTTCCAGTGGAGATTAGTTTATGAATTGCCTGGCTGGGCTGTGGGGCAGTGGAGATTAGTTTATAAATTACCTGGCTGGGCTGTGGGACAGTGGATATTAGTTTATAAATTACCTGGCTGGGCTGTGGGACAGTGGAGATTAGTTTATAAATTACCTGGCTGGGCTGTGGGACAGTGGAGATTAGTTTATGAATTACCTGGCTGGGCTGTGGGACAGTGGAGATTAGTTTATGAATTGCCTGGCTGGGCTGTGGGGCAGTGGAGATTAGTTTATGAATTACCTGGCTGGGCTGTGGGACAGTGGAGATTAGTTTATGAATTGCCTGGCTGGGCTGTGGGGCAGTGGAGATTAGTTTATAAATTGCCTGGCTGGGCTGTGGGACAGTGGAGATTAGTTTATAAATGACCTGGCTGGGCTGTGGGGCAGTGGAGATTAGTTTATAAATTACCTGGCTGGGCTGTGGGGCAGTGGAGATTAGTTTATAAATGACCTGGCTGGGCTGTGGGGCAGTGGAGATTAGTTTATAAATTACCTGGCTGGGCTGTGGGGCAGTGGAGATGAGTTTATAAATGGCCTGGCTGGGCTGTGGGGCAGTGGAGAGTAGTTTATAAATTACCTGGCTGGGCTGTGGGGCAGTGGAGATGAGTTTATAAATGGCCTGGCTGGGCTGTGGGACAGTGGATCTTTTGGGATAATTCAAATGGAACTGTTAACCAGTATTACCAGTCTATTATTGCAAATGTGTATCAACCAATCAGCATTCAGTATCCATTCAGGATCCAAACTACACATTTTCTAATGAGGAATCTAGACTTGATTAAACCGCATACGACATTTTTATCATGTGTAGGTTTCATTCATTCTGTTTGAACCAAATACTATGTTTGTCTTTGACAGGAGAGAGGCCAGACTCTCGCTCTGACACTAGGAAGAGTCCTACAGGGGAATCGGCCCCAGAGACGTCCAAACCAGCAAGACCCCACCACTGCTCCCAGTGTGGAAAGAGATTTATCCGGTTAGGGCACCTGAAACAACATAAGAGAACACACACAGGGGAGAAGCCTTATCACTGCTCCCAGTGTGGAAAGGGTTTTGGACACTTGGGGTATCTAAAAGTGCATGAAAGAACACATTCTGTAGAGAGGCCTTTTCAATGCTCACAGTGTGAGAAGAGATTTTTCTCATCAGGGGACCTGAAATCACATGAGAAAACACACTTAGTAGAGAGGCCTTTCCAATGCTCTCGGTGTGGAAAGGGATTTATCCAGTCATCGCATCTGAAAGACCATGAAAGAATACACACAGGAGAGAAGCCATTCCAATGCTCCCATTGTGGAAAGAGTTTTACCCAGAGAGGTAAGCTGACAAATCATGAACGAAGACATACAGGAGAGAAGCCGTATCACTGCTCTCAGTGTGGAAAGGGTTTTGGACAGTCAGGGCATTTAAAAGTGCATGAAAGAACACACACTGGAGAGAAGCCGTATCAATGCTCCCAGTGTGAAAATAAATTTTTGTCATCAGGGTACCTGAAATCACATGAGAAAACACACTTAGTAGAGCGGCCTTTCCAATGCTCTCGGTGTGGAAAGGGATTTATCCAGTCATCGCATCTGAAAGACCATGAAAGAATACACACAGGAGAGAAGCCATTCCAATGCTCCCAGTGTGGAAAGAGTTTTACCCAGAGGGGAAGCTGAAAGATCATGAAAGAACACATACAGGGGAGAAGACTCATCACTGCTCTCAGTGTGGAAAGAGTTTTGGACAGTCAGGGCATTTAAAAGTGCATGAAAGAACACACACTGGAGAGAAGCCATATCAATGCTCCCAGTGTGAAAATAAATTTTTCTCATCAGGGGACCTGAAATCACATGAGAGAACACACTTAGTAGAGAGGCCTTTCCAATGCTCTCAGTGTGGAAAGGGATATATTCACTCATGGCATCTGAAAGAGCATATGAGAATACACACGAGAACAACCATTCCAGTGCTCTCAGTGTGGAAAGGGGTTTAACTGGGTAGTGAGCCTGAAAACGCATAAAATTGGTGAGATGTTTAGTCAGTTCTCTTATTTTTATTTTACCTTTATTTAACTAGGCAAGTCAGTTAAAAGAACAAATTCACTCTACCTGATTTGTACCTTGTCAGCTCGAGGGTTTGTATGTGCAAGCTTCCAGGTTACTAGTCCAACGCTCTAACCACTAGGCTACCCTGCCGCCCCACCCCTCTGATGTATGGAATGATGTAGCTGTGCTGTGATGATTTCGAATCCTTTGCACGCAATCTGTGGCAAGCATGTAGGAGCAGTATAGACCTAGTCTGTTCATTATATACATGATGTATTGTTACACCATGTAGGAGCAGTATAGACCTAGTCTGTTCATTATATACATCTACATCTACATTGTACTGTTGTTACACCATGTAGGAGCAGTATAGACCTAGTCTGTTCATTATATACATCTACATGATGTATTGTTACACCATGTAAGAGCAGTATAGACCTAGTCTGTTCATTATATACATCTACATCTACATTTGTACTGTTTGTTACACCATGTAGGAGCAGTATAGACCTAGTCTGTTCATTTATATACATGATGTATTGTTACACCATGTAGGAGCAGTATAGACCTTAGTCTGTCTATTATATATATGATGTATTGTTACACCATATAGGAGCAGTATAGACCTAGTCTGTTCATTATATACATCTATACATGATGTATTGTTACACCATGGTGGAGCAGTATAGACCTAGTTCGTTTATTATATACATCTACATGATGTATTGTTACACCATGTAGGAGCAGAGCAGTAGACCTAGTCTGTCTATTATATACATCTACATGATGTACTGTTACACCATGTAGGAGCAGTATAGACCTAGTCTGTTCATTATATACATGATGCATTGTTACACTATGTAGGAGCAGTATAGACTCTAGTCTGTTATTATGATACATGATGTATTGTTACACCATGTAGGAGCAGTATAGACCTAGTCTGTTCATATATACATCTACATGATGTATTGTTACACCATGTAGGAGCAGTATAGATCTAGTCTGTTCAACCTATATACATGATGTACTGTTACACCATGGTGGAGCAGTATAGACCTAGTCTGTTCATTATATACATGATGTTACACCACAGGAGCAGTATAGACCTTAGTCTGTTCTCATTATATACATGATGTATTGTTACACCATGTAGGAGCAGTATAGACCTAGTCTGTTCTATTATATATATGATGCATTGTTACACCATATAGGAGCAGTATAGACCTAGTCTGTTCATTATTCTCTACATGATGTATTGTTACCCATGTGGTGGAGCAGTATAGACCTAGTCTGTTCATTATATACATCTACATGAGTGTTGCACCATGCTAGGAGCAGTATAGACCTATTGTTTATTATATACATCTACATGATGTATTGTTACACCATGTAGGAGCAGTATAGACCTAGTCTGTTCATTATTTCATATATATGATGTACTGTTACACCATGGGAGCAGTATAGACCCTAGTCTGTTCATTATATATATACATGATGTATTGTTACACTATGTGAACAGTATGAATATAGTCTGTTTCACATATACATGATGTATTGTTACACCATGTAGGAGCAGTATAGACCTAGTCTGTTCATTATATCTACATGATGTATTGTTACACCATATAGGAGCAGTATAGACCTAGTCTGTTCATTATATACATCTACATGATGTATTGTTACACCATGTAGGAGCAGTATAGACCTAGTCTGTTCATTATATACATGATGTATTGTTACACCATATAGGAGCAGTATAGACCTAGTCTGTTCATTATATACATGATGTATTGTTACACTATGTAGGGAGCAGTATAGACCTAGTCTGTTCATTATATACATGATGTATTGTTACACCCATATAGGACAGTATAGACCTAGTCTGTTCGTTATATACATGATGTATTGTTACACCATATAGGAGCAGTATAGACCTAGTCTGTTCATTATATATGATGTTCATATAGGGCAGTATAGACCTAGTCTGTTCATTATATACGATGTATTGTTACACCATGTAGGGAGCAGTATAGACCTAGTCTGTTCATTATATACATGATGTATTGTTACACCATGTAGGAGCAGTATAGACCTAGTCTGTTCATTATATATATGATGTATTGTTACACCATATAGAGCAGTATAGACCTAGTCTGTTCATTATATATATATGATGTATTGTTACACCATATAGGAGCAGTATAGACCTAGTCTGTTCATTATCTACATCTACATGATGTATTGTTACACAAATAGGAGCAGTATAGACCTAGTCTGTTCATTATATACATCTACATAATGTTACACCATATAGGAGCAGTATAGACCTAGTCTGTTCATTATATACATCTACATGATGTATTGTTACACCATGTAGGAGCAGTATAGACCTAGTCTGTTCATTATATACATCTACATGATGTATTGTTACACCATGTAGGAGCAGTATAGACCTAGTCTGTTCATTATATATATGATGTATTGTTACACCATATAGGAGCAGTATAGACCTAGTCTGTTCATTATATACATATACATGATGTATTGTTACACCATGTAGGAGCAGTATAGACCTAGTCTGTTCATTATATACATATACATGATGTATTGTTACACCATGTAGGAGCAGTATAGACCTAGTCTGTTCATTATATACATATACATGATGTATTGTTACACCATATAGGAGCAGTATAGACCTAGTCTGTTCATTATATACATATACATGATGTATTGTTACACCATATAGGAGCAGTATAGACCTAGTCTGTTCATTATATACATATACATGATGTATTGTTCATTACATACACCATGTATTGTTACACCATATAGGAGCAGTATAGACCTAGTCTGTTTCATTATATATATGATGTATTGTTACACCATGTAGGGGTATAGACCTAGTCTATTCATTATATATATGATGTATTGTTACCATATAGGAGCAGTATAGACCTAGTCTGTTCATTATATACATCTACATATGTATTGTTACACCATATAGGAGCAGTATAGACCTAGTCTGTTCATTATATACATCTACATGATGTATTGTTACACCATATAGGAGCAGTATAGACCTAGTCTGTTCATTATACATCTACATGATGTATTGATGTATTGTTACACCATGTAGGAGCAGTATAGACCTAGTCTGTTCATTATATATATGATGTATTGTTACTACATGATGTATTATATACATCTATATGATGTATTGTTACCTTGTAGGAGCAGTATAGACCTAGTCTGTTCATTATATACATCTACATGATGTATTGTTACACCATGCAGGAGCAGTATAGACCTAGTCTGTTCATTATATACATCTACATGATGTTACACCATGTAGGAGCAGTATAGCCCAGCTGCATATTGTGAGATGATCTGTTTGATTATTGATATCATAAATGCAGATGTGTGAGTATAGTAGCCCATGTTTTAAAAACGTGCTCATTAAAAATCTGTTCTGATCAACACATGCTTCTCTTTTGTACGTATCCATATAGTTTTCAAAATAAAAATACATGAAAAATATAAGTTTTGTCTGAAAATAAAAAATAAAATAAAGATTTGTTTTTTACCACGTTCACGTGCCAGTCCGGAACTAGGGAAACTAGCGTTCAACTAATCAGCAAGTCAGGAATGTTCGAGTGTGTTCACAATTACCAACTTCAGTCGGTAGTGAATGGTGTGGCCAGTGTGACGTATAATCTAGTGGACGGAACTCTTCCTCAACAACAGTGTCGGTTACCTTGGTAACCAACACTCCAGAAAACATTGATCTTAACCTTTTTTTTACTGCAAAGGGGGTTAAATCAGGGTCACACAGGAGTGATTCATGGTCATCTCAAAACAAATGTACTTTGTCTCACATCTCTAAAAGTCTCACATCTCACACATTCATGGTTTATAACAACAAAAAAAAACACGTTTTTGTTTGTTTATTACATTATATACAGAAGACATATAACAAAATGTATTGACATAGAAACACCATTTTGTCGGAGTTTGAGAGCCTTTAGTCTGAAATTCTGAAATTATAAATAAATAATTGCAGCATAAATGACTGCATTGGCTACACCTTTTCTGTGCATATTTGAGCTGTGTTTTAGACACACTTCTCTCAGATCTGTTCATTTAATGTCATATTTATTTTACACTAGTTGCTAGCTGGCTAGACTATCAAAGATATTTATAACTAGCAGGGCAGTCAATTCAGACCACTTTAGTCTTGTAATTTTCATTGAAGTATACATATCCATTTCGTATGATATGTTCTTTTAATTTCTATTTGTTACTAACATTAGCTAGGCTGTTGGGTTAGGAAGCTAACAGGGTTGATAGACCTAGTCTGTCTATTATATATATGATGTATTGTTACACCATGTAGGAGCAGTATAGACCTAGTCTGTTGTTCTTATTCCTATCCTAGGTATTCCTTAAAGAGGTGGGGTTTCAGGTGTCTCCGGAAGGTGGTGATTGACTCCGCTGTCCTGGCGTCGTGAGGGAGTTTGTTCCACCATTGGGGGGCCAGAGCAGCGAACAGTTTTGACTGGGCTGAGCGGGAACTGTACTTCCTCAGTGGTAGGGAGGCGAGCAGGCCAGAGGTGGATGAACGCAGTGCCCTTGTTTGGGTGTAGGGCCTGATCAGAGCCTGGAGGTACTGAGGTGCCGTTCCCCTCACAGCTCCGTAGGCAAGCACCATGGTCTTGTAGCGGATGCGAGCTTCAACTGGAAGCCAGTGGAGAGAGCGGAGGAGCGGGGTGACGTGAGAGAACTTGGGAAGGTTGAACACCAGACGGGCTGCGGCGTTCTGGATGAGTTGTAGGGGTTTAATGGCACAGGCAGGAGCCCAGCCAACAGCGAGTTGCAGTAATCCAGACGGGAGATGACAAGTGCCTGGATTAGGACCTGCGCCGCTTCCTGTGTGAGGCAGGGTCGTACTCTGCGGATGTTGTAGAGCATGAACCTACAGGAACGGGACACCGCCTTGATGTTAGTTGAGAACGACAGGGTGTTGTCCAGGATCACGCCAAGGTTCTTAGCGCTCTGGGAGGAGGACACAATGGAGTTGTCAACCGTGATGGCGAGATCATGGAGCGGGCAGTCCTTCCCCGGGAGGAAGAGCAGCTCCGTCTTGCCGAGGTTCAGCTTGAGGTGGTGATCCGTCATCCACACTGATATGTCTGCCAGACATGCAGAGATGCGATTCGCCACCTGGTCATCAGAAGGGGAAAGGAGAAGATTAATTGTGTGTCGTCTGCATAGCAATGATAGGAGAGACCATGTGAGGTTATGACAGAGCCAAGTGACTTGGTGTATAGCGAGAATAGGAGAGGGCCTAGAACAGAGCCCTGGGGGACACCAGTGGTGAGAGCGCGTGGTGAGGAGACAGATTCTCGCCACGCCACCTGGTAGGAGTCTGTTCATTATATACACTACATGATGTTACACCATGTAGGAGCAGTATAGACTCAGCTGCATATTGTGAGATGATCTGTTTGATTATTGATATCCTAAATGCAGATGTGTAGTATAGTAGCCAGAAGGGTGCATCTCGCTCTTTAAAAAGGACGTGCCAGCGGTCAGGGATGAGTTGATGAGCGAAAAAGGTGAAAGGGAAAGGTCTCGGAAATTCTGATCAAGCTGGGCAGGTTGTTGGGCCCGGCGTCACATGCTTTCATCTGGAGAGAGGGGAGAAAGTCAGAAACACAAGGTTTGCAGAACCAACCAGTGCCCGTTTGATCCATATAGTTTTTTAAAATAAAATCACAAAGAACAGGAGTGAAGAATAAAAGCTTTTGTCTGGAAAATAAAAATAAAATAAAGATGTTGAAAGGATGCCAGGTCCGTTTTTCCTCCATTTCGTTGCCCGGACGTGCCAGTCGGAACCAGGAAACTTGCGTTCAACTAATCAGCAGAAAGGGAGGAAGGAGGGTTGAGAAAGTCAGGAATAGTTCGAGTGTCCTCGTTCAGCGCATTACCAACTTCAGTCGGTAGTGATGATGGTGTGGCCAGTGTGACGTATAACTAGTGGACGGTCCTCTGTCAATAGCGTGTCGGTTACCTTGGTAACCAAAATAGCACTGAAACATTGAAGCTCTTAACCTCATTGATTTAGGGAACCTGGAGGCAAAATGATAAGGATGGTTAAAGGTCAGGGTCACTGTGACAGGAGTGATTCATGGTCATCTCAAACAAATGGGTAAGGGGAGAACATCTCACAAAAAGTCTGCCACCACCCGCTGACCAGAAGCTCTGGTTTGTGGGCAACAACAAAAAAAGAATACACGTTTTTGGGGTGATCCATGTTTATTACACTCTATATGAACAGAAGACATATAACAAAACTCCCGTTTGACATGGGACCACCAGAAGCTTAGTGGGGGATGTTTTGAATGAGCACATAGTTGATTACAGAAGTACGCTAATGCAAAAGATTGGAATGAAATAAATTGAAATAAATACTGCAGCATAAATGACTGCAGGAAATGGCTATGCGCTTTCTGTGCATATTTGCCGTCATAAGGTGTTTTAGACGCACTTCTCTCGAACATGGCTGGTTGTCCCATTTAATGTCATATTTATTTTACTAGTGATGCTAGCTGGCTAGACTATCAAAGATATTTATAACTAGCAACCCACCGGGGCACAGACGTCAATTCAACGACTACACACTAAACTTCCAAAGACAGCTATGGTTCACTCAAACTAATCAAGTCGCTCAGCTGAGTGAATAGCACTTCAAAGTGATGCTAAATTACGTGCTAAATAGCAGTGAAGGCCACGTTAGGGCGACACGCAATTGGCGCAATTATCTCTGATACAAGATATGTAGCTAGCTAAGAAGAAATTGCTAAGATTAGACAAATCAACCGTTGTACTATAATGAAATGTAATGAAAAAGTTATTTTCCCATGGAGCTTAAGGCGGCGATATGACCGCCGCTCCAACCCGGTCCTGTGTGAATTTCAGTGTGCTCTCTCTAATTCTCTCTTTCTCTCTCCCCTGAGCCCTAGGACCATGCCCCAGGACTACCTGACACGATGACTCCTTGCTGTCCCCAGTCCACCTGGCCATGCTGCTGCTCCAATTTAAACTGTTCTGCCTTACTATTATTGGACCATGCTGGTCATTTATGAACATTTGAACATCTTGGCCATGTTCTGTTATAATCTCCACCCGGCACAGCCAGAAGAGGACTGGCCACCCCACATAGCCTGGTTCCTCTCTAGGTTTCTTCCTAGGTTTTGGCCTTTCTAGGGAGTTTTTCCTAGCCACCGTGCTTCTACACCTGCATTGCTTGCTGTTTGGGGTTTTAGGCTGGGTTTCTGTACAGCACTTTGAGATATCAGCTGATGTCCAATTTGTAAGTCGCTCTGGATAAGAGCGTCTGCTAAATGACTTAAATGTAAATGTAAATGTAAATGTACGAAGGGCTTTATAAATACATTTGATTTATTTGATTCCTAACAGGGTTTATTCATAATGTACAAATCCCTATTCAGCCTCTACATTTGCGTAGAGTAAATTAATATATGTAAGAAGTAAGAGAACTGGTTATTTAACCATTATTATTTAACAATTATTTTTTAAACGTTTTCCAGAATATTGTTTTTGTTCAACTGTGTTACCCACTCCAGTCAGCAGGTGGCGATAAGTTTTTCAGGTGATGCTTCTTGCGTGACGTATAATGTAGTGGACGGGATGTTTTTCAACAACAACAATTCATCCACCTCGGTAGCGTGCTAGCCAACATAAAACTAAAACATTGAAGCCTTTCGGACATTTTTGTGTACATTAACCTCAGTGTTTTAAACACACTGTCTGCGTATTTACTAATTACTCTATTTAATTTACTATTTACGTTGTTAGCTATCTAGCTAGGTAACATTAGGCAAATGCTAACTAGCTTGCTAACATCCTCGACCATGAGTTCACTAAGCTTCTCCTCCCTGCTAAAGAAGAGGAGAAAGAAGCTCCCGTGAAAGAGGAGGAGGAAGAGGAGGCTGTCACAGTTAAACAAGAAGTAGAGGATGAGGCTGTTACAGTTAAAGAGGAAGAATTTACATTGAAAGAGGAAGAAGTGAAAGAAGAGGAAGAATCTTTAAGAGTGAAAGAGGGAATGAAGGAGGGGGAGATTACTGTCACATTGGGGGAGACTGGAGATCTGATTAACACCAGTAAGTGCTGTTTTAAAAACAGTGGAACAAACTCTGTAGTTGTTTTAACTATTGAACTAATGTGCAGTGTTAAAGACTGCGGTCAAGTGCTTCGTGCTTCTACACCTGCATTGCTTGCTGTTTGGGGTTTTATGCTGGGTTTCTGTACATCACTTTGAGATATCAGCTGATGTAAGAAGAGCTATATAAATCAATTTGATTTGGTCAAATGAGCCATAATTCGCAAAAGGTGGTCAAGCCACCCATGCATCTGTTTCTGCCTGAATTTTCTTAAGTGGGTAGACAACACTTTACGGTAGCGTGTGTTTTCTGGGAGGGAAACTGAGTCGAGGGTTCTCTAATGCGCAGATAGAAACGACAGCTACAAATTATTCCAAGCAAACAGTTTCACGTACGCTTATTCAATCTTCCATAATCAAAAAGATACCAAATCGTTTAGTTCATTTTCGCACCTTTTTAGTGCGTTAAGTTGTTTTTAGTCAGTTAAGAACAAAGTGCTATTTTCAATGGCGGCCTAGGAACAGTGGGTTAACTGCCTTGTTCAGTGGCAGAACGACAGATTTTGACCTTGTCTGCTCAGGGATTTGATCTTGCAACCTTTCGGTTACTGGTCCAATCATCTAACAGCCCCACTGTGGGCTACCTGCCGAATTTAACAAAAATGACCTTGGTATCAGGGGTAGAGTGAGTCTGCTTCATCAAGTACTGAGTAAAGGGTCTGAATACTTATGTAAATCAGTTCCAGATTTGCAAAGATGTATACAAACATTGGATGATCTGGGCCAATAGTTGAAGTCTATTTTTATAGTGGACACTCGGGTGTCTTATTGCTCACACGTTCTATTTTCTCTCCATTTGATCCAGTGTTGAGGCTCAGCGGAGTGGATGTGTTGTTTCCTACCTTCACCACCTGGGGGCGGTGATACGACTTGGTCTATTAAGACACTCAGTTTAATGCCGGTTAGATTTGTCGTGATCAATTAATGAATACATCTAACAGGGTTCTAGGCTTTATCAGAAAGTTAGACGTTGTTTCTGAATAACCTAAAACATGGGAACCCTCAAGTAATAATGAGAGAGAGAAGGAACAATAGCAAGATATAAAAAAATCACATGAGAAATTTGAACAAACCTTTATAACAAAGCGTTATCAAGACAGAAATTATGCATGCAAGCCCCGCCCCCAATTGGAACCAAAAGACAAAAAAAACCCACTAATTTAAATATCATAACAGCATTAAGACAAAAATTCAAGTTATGACGAGTATTTTCCAAACTGTTCTAATGAAGTGTTTAAAATCCTAATGTTGCAGCTTTTAAAATGTGAATAATTTTGGAAAGTCTGATTCTATGCTATTTGTCAAACACACATAAATATATATATATTCAGAATGACAAATCTCACAAGAAGTGAGATTGAGAAAACAATACCAAGATGGGAAAATTCAATGAGGAGTGAAAGGCAAAGACGTTGTTGGTCTATTAGATAATCAGATAGGGCTACTACACAGCTCATTACTACCACAGATAGGGCTACTACACAGCTCATTACTACCACAGATAGGGCTACTACACAGCTCATTACTACCACAGATAGGGCTACTACACAGCTCATTACTACCACAGATAGGGCTACTACACAGCTCATTACTACCACAGATAGGGCTACTACACAGCTCATTACTACCACAGATAGGGCTACTACACAGCTCATTACTACCACAGATAGGGCTACTACACAGCTCATTACTACCACAGATAACCACAGATAGGGCTACTACACAGCTCATTACTACTACTACAGATAGGGCTACTACACAGCTCATTACTACCACAGATAACCAGGGGCTACTACACAGCTCATTACTACCACAGATAATCAGAATAGAGGCTACTACACAGCTCATTACTACCACAGATAACCACATAGGGCTACTACACAGCTCATTACTACCACAGATAACCACATAGGGCTACTACACAGCTCATTACTACCACAGATAACCACAGATAGGGCTACTACACAGCTCATTACTACCACAGATAACCACATAGGGCTACTACACAGCTCATTACTACTACACAGATAATCACAGAATAGGGCTACTACACAGCTCATTACTACCACAGATAACCACATAGGGCTACTACACAGCTCATTACTACCACAGATAACCACATAGGGCTACTACAGCTCATTACTACCACAGATAACCACATAGGGCTACTACACAGCTCATTACTACCACAGATAGGGCTACTACACAGCTCATTACTACCACAGAATGGGGATACTACACAGCTCATTACTACCACAGATAACCACATAGGCTACTACACAGCTCATTACTACCACAGATAACTCATTACACCACATATAACTACACAGGGCTACTACACAGCTCATTACTACCACAGATAACCACAGAT
Source organism: Oncorhynchus keta (assembly GCF_023373465.1). Classification (NCBI taxonomy): domain Eukaryota; kingdom Metazoa; phylum Chordata; class Actinopteri; order Salmoniformes; family Salmonidae; genus Oncorhynchus; species Oncorhynchus keta. The sequence goes on along the minus strand of NW_026286117.1, from coordinate 41,079 downwards.
AGGGGACTACACAGCTCATTACTACCACAGATAACCACATAGGGCTCATTACTACACAGCTCATTACTACCACAGATAACCACATAGGGCTACACATAGGGCTACTACACAGCTCATTACTACTGCCCCTGAACAGATAACCACATCGTCATTGAAAATAAGAATATGTTCTTACTACTTGCCTGGTTAAATAAAGGTAAAATAAAAAAAAAATACTACCACAGATAACCACATAGGGCTACTACACAGCTCATTACTACCACAGATAACCAGAGTACAGGCTACTACACAGCTCATTACTACCCCAGATAACCACATAGGGCTACTACACAGCTCATTACTGTCACAGCTCCACAAGAGTTGGAATGGGCAAAACGATTTGGCTCCACTAAATATAGTTTGTCAATGCCATGATTCCTCTCGTCCTTCCTGTAGCAATGCAAGTCATTTTCAGTCAACCTTCAGCTTTTGGAAAAGTAAAAAATGACTCCTACTTATTCAAATTACACCAATATTTTTTTTAATTAGATTTTTTTTTGTAATCTGGCCTCAGGTTATTCAATCACATTTATTTATAAAGCCCTTTTTACATCAGCCGATGTCACAAAATGCTATACAGAAACCCAGCCTAAAACCCCAAACAGCAAACAATGCAGATGTAGAAGCACGGTGGCTAGAAAAACTCCCTAGAAAGGCCGGAACCTAGGAAGAAACCTAGAGAGGAACCAGGCTCTGAGGGGTGACCAGCATGGTCAAATAATAATATTGAGGGATCTGATTTGAATTCAACCTCCTCGCAAGATAGTTGTGGAGGTTTCATTCAGGTCTCTATTTAAATAAACACTATGTATTTTGCAGGAGAAAGACCAGACTCAGAGGAACCAGAGACGTCCAAACCAGCAAGACGACACCACTGCTCCCACTGTGGAATGATTTTTAAACAGTTAAGGGACCTGAAACGACATGAGAGAATACACACAGGGAGAAGCCTTTCCAATGCTCCCACTGTGGAAAGGGTTTTAACCAGTTAGGGGACCTGAAAACACATGAGAGAATACATACAGGAGAAAAGCCATACCACTGCTCCAAGTGTGAAAAAGGTTTTAACCAGTTAGGAAACTTGAAGCGGCATGAGAGAATACATACAGGAGAAAAGCCGTACCACTGCTCCCACTGTGGAAAAGGTTTTAACCAGTTGTGGGACCTGAAAGGCCACAAAGACTTTGCACACAGCGGAGAAGCCTTACCACTGCTCCCAGTGTGAAAACAGTTTTACCGAGTTAGGGAGCCTGAAAATACATGAGAGAATACACACAGGAGAGAAGCCTTACTACTGCTCCCAGTGTGGAAAGAGATTTACCCAGTTAGGAAGTCTGAAAGAGCATAAGATACTGCATACAAGGGACAAGCCTTACCCCTGCTCCCTTTGTGTAAAGAGCTTTTCCTCATCAGGGTGCCTGAAAAGACATGAGAGGACACACACAGGCGATAAACCTTTCCAATGCTCCCAGTGTGGAAAGAGTTTTTCCTTGTTAGCGAGCCTGAAAAGACATGAGAGGACACACACAGGAAATAAGACTCATCACTGCCCCCAGTGTGGAAAGAGTTTTAACCTTAAAGAATACCTGAAAGTGCATGAGAGAATACACACAGGGGAGAAGCTAGAGAAGCATTTCCACTGCTCACAGTGTGGAAAGAGTTTTTTCTTGTTAGCGAGCCTGAAAAGACATGAGAGGACACACACAGGAAATAAGCCTCATCACTGCTCCCAGTGTGGAAAGAGTTTTAAGCTGAAAGGACAACTGAACCAGCATGAGAGAATACACACAGGAGAGAAGCCATACCACTGCTCCCAATGTGAAAAGAGTTTTGCCTGGTTAGGGGACCTGAGAAGACATGAGAGGACGCACATGGGAGAGAAGCCTCATCACTGCTCCCAGTGTGGAAAGAGTTTTACCCAGTTAAGACACATGAAAAGACATGAGATAATACACACAGGAGATACGAATGTAGGCTGAGCAGTGGGACATAGGACAGATGTAGGCTGCTGAACAGTAGGACATAGGACAGATATAGACTGAACAGTGGAACAGAGGACAGATGAAGGCCCAATACATGATGGGTCAGTAGTTCCCAGACACTCTGAATGTGTATTGACTTTCCAGTGTTTTCCCTCCTGCATGTATTATAAAGGATTGTGTTTGTGGATGTGTTTTCTGGGTGAGGGTTTGGTTTGTGCCCAAGAGCACAGTTGATTCAAATAACCAACTCATCATCAAGCTTTTCTTATTTCAATGGGCTGTGTAGTGTTAGAGGACCTGAAAGAATACAGAGGTTTTGTTCTGACTTCTCTCTTTTGCTTTAAGTTGTTCAAATGTTTCACTGGACCTTCACATCTTAAAGTAATGATGGACTATCATTTAGCTGTCTTCTGTATATCACATCTTAAAGTAATGATGGACTATGATTTAGCTGTCTTCTGTATATCACATCTTAAATGTAATGATGGACTATCATTTAGCTGTCTTCTGTATATCACATCTTAAAAGTAATGATGGACTATCATTTAGCTGTCTTCTGTATATCACATCTTAAAAGTAATGATGGACTATCATTTAGCTCTTCTGTATATCACATCTTAAAGTAATGATGGACTATCATTTAGCTATATCACATCTTAAAGTAATGATGGACTATCATTTAGCTCTTCTGTATATCACATCTTAAAGTAATGATGGACTATCATTTAGCTCTCTTCTGTATACCCCCCCCCCCTACCTTGTCACAATACAACTGATTGGCTCAAACGCAGTAAGAAGGAAATACATTCCACAAATTAACTTTTAACAAGGCACACCTGTTAATTGAAATACATTCCGGGTGACATCCTCATGAAGCTGGTTGAGAGAATGCCAAGAGTGTGCGAAGCTGTCATCAAGACAAAGGGTGGTTACTTTGAAGAATTTCAAATATAAAAAATATTTTATAATAATATAATAATAATAATATAATAATAATATATAATAATATAATATATGCCATTTAGCAGACGCTTTTATCCAAAGCAACTTACAGTCATGTGTGCATACATTCTACGTATGGGTGGTCCCGGGGATCGAACCCACTACCCTGGCGTTACAAGCGCCATGCTCTACCAACTGAGCTACAGAAGGACCACAGTTTGATTTGTTTCGCACTTTTTTGGCTACTAAATGATTTCATATGTGTTATTTCATAGTTTTCATGTGTTCTCTTTTATTCTACAATGTATAAAGTAGTAAAAATTAATAAAAACCCTTGAATGAGTAGGTATGTCCAAACTTTGACTGGTATATATGTATGTATGTATGATTATTTATAAGTGTATGTACAGTTGAAGTCGGAAGTTTACATACACTTAGGTTGGAGTCATTAAAACTAGTTTTTCATCCACTCCACAAATTTCTTGTTAACAAACTATAGTTTTGGGAAGTCGGTTAGAAGATCTACTGTGTGCATGACACAGGTATTTTTCCAACAATTGTTTACAGACAGTTTATTTCACTTATAATTCATAATATCTTTAGAAGCTTCTGATAGGCTAATTGACATAATTTGAGTCAATTGGAGGTGTACCTGTGGATGTATTTCAAGGTCTACCTTCAAACTCAGTACCTCTTTGCTTGACATAATGGGAAAATCAACAAAAAAAAAATCAGCCAAGACCTCAGAAAGAAAATGGTAGACCTCCACAAGTCTGGTTCGTCCTTGGGAGCAATTTACAAACGCCCTAAGGTACCACGTTCATCACGTCAAACAATAGTACGCAAGTATAAACACCATGGGAACACGCAGCCGTCATACCGCTCCAGGAAGGAGACACGTTCTGTCTCCTAGAGATGAACATACTTTGGTGCGAAAAGTGCAAATCAATCCCAGAACAACAGCAAAGGACATTGTGAAGATGCTGGAGTTAACAGGTACAAAAGTATCTATATCCACAGTAAAACAAGTCCTATATCGACATAATCTGAAAGACCGCTCAGGACGGAAGATGCTACTGCTCCAGAACCGCCATAAAAAGACAAGACTACGGTTTGCAACTCCACATGGGGACAAACCTGCTTTTTGGAAAAATGTGCTCTGGTCTGATGACACACAAATAGAACTGTTTAGCCATGTTTGACCATCATTATGTTTGGAGGAAAAGGGGAGGCTTGCAAGCCTAAGAATAAAATCCCAACCGTGAAGCATGGGGATGGCAGCATCATGTTGTGGGGGTGCTTTGCTGCAGGAGGGACTGGTGCACTTCACAAAATAAAGGGCATCATGAGGGAGGGAAATTATGTGGGATATATTGAAGCAACATCTCAAGACATCACAGGAAGTTAAAGCTTGGTCGCAAATGGGTCTTCCAAATGGACAATGACCCCAAGGATACTTCCAAAGTTGTGGCAAAATGGCTTAAGGACAACAAAGTCAAGGTATTGGAGTGGCCATCACAAAGCCCTGACCTCAATCCTGTCGTGTCTTTGGCTATGCCGGATTAAGTGATATGACATGCTATTCTATCAAATCATTTCTCCGTAATTACTATTACCTGATTGAGCTAATCATGTAAATGTAATTAACTAGAGAGTCGGGGCACCACAAAATAATATTTATAGAGCAGTTATCTTCCGAATAAACTCTTAAAGACCTAGTAATATTTTACATCAATAGCAGTCAATATCAATCGTCACCTTAATTCAGTTTCATTTGAAAGTTGTAAATTCTTAGTAAATCCCTGGCTAACAATTTGAATCAGCAATACAAAATTGGGTTTAATTATTTATTTACTAAATACCTAACTCATCACACAGAATTACACATACACATAATTAAATCATAACTTGATTACAAATTACGTCATAAAGGAAAATGTCCCTAGCGGGCGGTACAGATATGACAGCTTGTAACAAAGGAAAAGGGGCTGGGTTGAGTGAAGGAGCGGGAAGACTGAGAAACAAAGGTGAAGCTGTGCTATCGTAAATACAGTATCTTATGCATTCTAACTTACCGTCCATTTGGAAAAGGAAAATGCAATAAATATTTACTCTGAGCTGGTGGTAGATGGAAGGCCGTGTTGCCCAACCGAGTCCTCTGAAGAATGTCTCTGGTGGTCAATTGGATACGTTGTAGTAACGTTGTTGTGTGGTAGACGGGATACTCTGTCTGTTCCTTCCTAACCTGCGTTTGTAGCTGCGGTTGCTAACTCAACGGCTAGGAGGTATCACTTCTGTAGTGAATAAGAGTTCAAATGTTGGCTTCGTTCTGTAGTTATAATCTGAACCATTCTGACGTTGGACCGTCGTCCTACATCCCCGAACCGGAAGTTCTATTGTCGTAAAGGGCTTATATAGGAAGGGAGAGAACGGGGTGTGTTTGAATAGTTTTAGAGCCCATGTCCCTTCACAGGGTCTGAATGGGTCTGAGCCACTGATTGAGCAACTCCATCTTATGAAAACACACATCTCACATTTTAGAAGCTAAAATCCCATTTCATCCCATCACAGGTCCTGGAGTGGCCTAGCCAGTCTTCAGATCTAAACCCCATAGAAAATCTTTGATGGGAGTTGAAAGTCCGTGATGCCCAGCACAGCAACAGCCCCAAAACATCACTGCTCTAGAGGAGATCTGCATGGAGGAATGGGCCAAAATACCAGCAACAGTGTGTGAAAGTCTTCACAAGGTTTATAGGAAACGTTTGACCTCTGTCATTGCCAACAAAGGGTATATAACAAAGTATTGAGATAAAATTTTGTTATTGACCAAATACTTATTTTCCACCATAATTTGCAAATAAATTCGTTAAAAATCCTACAATGTGATTTTCTGGATTTTTTTTCTAATTTTGTCTGTCTTAGTTGAAGTGTACCTATGATGAAAATTACAGGCCTCTCATCTTTTTAAGTGGGAGAACTTGCACAATTGGTGGCTGACTAAATACTTTTTTGCCCCACTTTTTTGCCCCAAGTATTCATGACATTATGACATTACCCTGAGGGAGGTACAGTGATGCTGAAAACATTGGTAAATACCCATTCAATTGCTGGGAGTTTATATATATGGAGTGTGCGACTTTATTTTGATCGTTTGAAGTCTTGATCAATGAACACATTATCCGTGGCCACGAAGGCTTGAATCTGGAACTGACGGATGTCCTAGACAGTGACTGGGTAGCCGGGTGAAAAAGCAGGGTCTCTCCTTGTCCTGGCGAGCCCTGGCAGATTTCCCGTCAGCTCTGGGCATGTAGCACGGAGATGGCCAAGACCTACGCAGTAGAGGCAGCAGCCTTGCGCATGCGCCTGTCACGTTCCTGTGGGTTCAGGCGTGTGCGTCACAGCTGCATGGGCTCCGTAATGTCGGAAGGCTTGGGGTGCTCAGTGGTTAAGGGTGTCGCAGTGGTTAAGGGTGCTGTACTGCACCGCCAGCTGTGCCACCAGAGACTCTGGGTTCGCGCCCAGGCTCTGTCGTAACCGGCCGCAACCAGGAGATCCGTGGGGCGACGCACAATTGGCATAGCGTCGTCTGGGTTAGGGAGGGTTTGGTCTGTAGGTATATCCTTGTCTCATCGCGCACCAGCGACTCCTGTGGCGGGCCGGTGCGCAATGCATGCTAACCAAGGTGGACGGTGTTTCCTCCAACACATTGGCTTCTGGGTTGGGTGCGCACTGTGTTAAGAAGCAGTGCGGCTTGGTTGGGTTGTGTATCGGAGGACGCATGACTTTCAACCTTCATCTCTCCCGAGCCTGTACGGATGAGACAAGATCGTAGCTACTAACAATTGGATATCACGAAATTGGCGAGAAAAAGGAGGTACAAATTTAAAAATAAATAAAAATGATTTTTTTTAAAACCCTGTCTCACACATTCTCGAAGGCGGTTGTCGATCCAGATTTCCATCGTTATCAGGGGCTTGAGGTCATCTCCCAGTTCCCGAGAGGCCAGTTCATCCTTCATGGAGTTAAATAGACCCTGTTGCTAAAATTAAATTGTACTACACCAGCTCTGATGCTGGACTTATGTGGCAGGGCTTGCATACTATTACAGACTACAAAGGGAAGCACAGCCGCGTGCTGCCCAGAGACACGAGCCTACCAGACGAGCTAAATCACTTCTATGCTCGCTTCGAGGCAAGCAACACTGAGGCATGCATGAGAGCTATTTCAGGCAACTGTGTGATCACGCTCTCCGTAGCCGATGTGAGTAATACCTTAAAGAGGTCAACATTCACAAGGCCGCAGGGCCAGACGGACTACAAGGACGTGTGCTCCAGGCATGCGGTGACCAACTGGCAGGTGTCTTCACTGACATTTTCAACATGTCCCTGATTGAGTCTGTAATACCAACATGTTTCAAGCACACCACCATAGTCTCTGTGCCCAAGAACACTAAGGCAACCTGCCTAAATGACTACAGACCCGTAGCACTCACGTACGTAGCCATGAAGTGCTTTGAAAGGCTGGTAACGGCTCATATCATCACCATTATCCAAGAAACCCTAGACCCACTCAAATTTGCATACCGCCCAAAGAGATCCACAGATGATGCTATCTTTATTGCACTCCACACTGCCCTTTCCCACCTGGACAAAAGGAACACCTACGTGAGAATGCTATTCATTGACTACAGCTCAGCGTTCAACACCATAGTGCCCTCAAAGCTCATCTTTAAGCTTAGGAACCTGGGACTAAACATCTCCCTCTGTAACTGGATCCTGGACTTCTTGATGAGCCGCCCCCAGGTGGTAAGAGTAAGTAACAACACATCTGCCACGCTGATCCTCATCACGGGGAGCCCCTCAGGGGTGCATGCTCAGCCCTCTCCTGTACTCCCTGTTCACTCATGACTGCATGACCAGACACGACTACAACGCCATCATTGAACAGTGTCATCAGGCCTGATCACTGACAACAACAACAAAGCCTACAGGGAGGAGGTCAGAGACCAGGGACTTTTTTGTACTTTACAAGTATTTTTCTTAACTGCATTGTTGGTTAAGGGCTTGTGGCCAGGCACGACTCCAAAACCATCATTAAGTTTGCAGATGACAAAACAGTGGTAAGCCTGATCACCGACAACGATGAGACAGCCTATAGGGAGGAGGTCAGAGACCTGGCTGGGTGGTGCCAGAATAACAACCGATCCCTCAGCGTAACCAAGACTAAGGAGATGATTGTGGACTACAGGAAAAGGAGGACCGAGCACGCCCCCATTCTCATCGCCGGGGCTGTACAACAAAACCTATTCCCCCTCAGGAGACTAAAAAAATTTGGCATGGGTCCTCAGATCCTCAAAAGGTTCTACAGCTGCAACATCGAGAGTATCCTGACTGGCTGCATCACTGCCTGGTACGGCAACTGCTTGGCCTCCGACTGCAAGGCGCGACAGAGGGTAGTGCGAATGGCCCAGTAAATCACTGGGACCAAGCTGCCTGCCATCCAGGACTTCTACACCAGGCGGTGTCAGAGGAAGGACAAAAAATTGTCAAAGACCCCAGACACCCCAGTCATAGACTGTTCTCTCTACTACCGCGTGGCAAACAACCATTATGATGGTTGACCATGACAGGGTTGATTAATGACAGGGTTGATTAATGACTGGATTGATTATGACAGGGTTTATTAATGACAGGGTTTATTAATGACAGGGTTTATTAATGACAGGGTTGATTAATGACAGGGTTGATTAATGACAGGGTTTATTAATGACAGGGTTTATTAATGACAGGGTTGAACATGACAGGGTTGAACATGACAGGGTTTATTAATGACAGGGTTGAACATGACAGGGTTGAACATGACAGGGTTGATCATGACAGGGTTGATTCATGACATGGTTGATTCATGACAGGGTTGATCATGACAGGGTTGATCATGACAGGGTTGATCATGACAGGGTTGATCATGACAGGGTTTACTATGACAAGGTTTATCATAATGTACAAATCTCTATTCAGCTTCTATATCTGCGTAAAGGAAATTGTTATCTGTAAGAAGTAAGAGAACTGGTTATTTAACAATTATTTGTTTACTTTGTTTTCCAGAATGTTTTTGTTCAACTGTGTTACCCACTCCAGTCAGCAGGTGGCGATGAGAGTTTTTCAGGTGATGCTTCTTGCGTGACGTATAATGTAGTGGACGGGATGTTTTTTTCTACAACAACAATTCATCCACCTCGGTAGCGTGCTAGCCAACATAAAACCACAACATTTAAGCTCTTTAGGCAAGGTATATTAACCTCAGTGTTTTAAACACACTGTCAGAGTAACGTTAACTATTAAATAGGCCATTTAATTTAACATTTACGTTATTAGCTATCTGGCTAAGTAACACTCGGCTAATGCTAACTAGCTTACTTTCCTCGACCATGAGCTCACTAAGCTACTCCCTCCCTGCTAAAGAAGAGGAGGTCTGCTGGACGGTGAAAGATGTTCTCGTGAAAGAGGAGGAAGAGGAGACTGTTACAGTTAAACAAGAAGTAGAGGATGAGGCTGTTACAGTGAAAGAAGAGGAGAAAGACGTGAAAGAGGAAGAATTTACAGTGAAAGAAGAGGAAGAATATTTAAGAGTGAAAGAGGAGGATGCAGTTTTTGGAATGAAGGGGGAGATTACTGTCACGTTGGAGGAGGAAGGGAAGACTGGAGATCTGATTAACACGAGTAAGTACTATTTTAGAAACACTGTTTCTATCAGACTGTTTCTGTCAGAGTGTTTCTGACTCTGTAGTTGTTGAACTGTCTTACTAATGTGTCGTGTTAAAGACTGCCGACATTCGCAAAAACGCTGTCAAGCCACCCACTCTTCTGTTTCCGACTGCATTTTCTTACACCGAGATCATTCCGAAAGTTGTTAGTGCATTTTGGGGACACCAAAAGTACATTTTCCAATGGGAATACACAAGGATTTATGGTACCGCGTGTTTTCTGATGGGGGAGACTGAGGCGGATGCTCTTTAAACATCTCGATCAGCATCATCTGCAATACAAGTTTTTCAGGGATCTTTTTATTTCAGCTCCTGAAAGGTGGGACCCAACACTTTACATGGTGCGTTTATATTTGTTTTAAGTATATTTATAAAATGGGTGATACCCTTTTAAAGTACCTGGGACATTTGTCAAGTCTTGTTCCAGCCCATATGTGTCATCTACCTACGTTATATAGGTATGTAGGGTCATCTACCTACGTTATATAGGTATGTAGGTCATCTACCTACGTTATATAGGTATGTAGGTCATCTACCTACGTTATATAGGTATGTAGGTCATCTACCTACGTTATATAGGTATGTAGGTCATCTACCTACGTTATATAGGTATGTAGGTCATCTACCTACGTTATATAGGTATGTAGGTCATCTACCTACGTTATATAGGTATGTAGGTCATCTACCTACGTTATATAGGTATGTAGGTCATCTACCTACGTTATATAGGTATGTAGGTCATCTACCTACGTTATGTAGGTCATCTACCTACGTTATATAGGTATGTAGGTCATCTACCTACGTTATATAGTTATGTAGGTCATCTACCTACGTTATATAGGTATGTAGGTCATCTACCTACGTTATGTAGGTCATCTACCTACGTTATGTAGGTCATCTACCTACGTTATATAGGTATGTAGGTCATCTACCTACGTTATATAGGTATGTAGGTCATCTACCTACGTTATATAGGTATGTAGGTCATCTACCTACGTTATATAGGTATGTAGGTCATCTACCTACGTTATATAGGTATGTAGGTCATCTACCTACGTTATATAGGTATGTAGGTCATCTACCTACGTTATATAGGTATGTAGATCATCTACCTACGTTATATAGGTATGTAGATCATCTACCTACGTTATATAGGTATGTAGGTCATCTACCTACGTTATGTAGTTATGTAGGTCATCTACCTACGTTATATAGGTATGTAGGTCATCTACCTACGTTATATAGGTCATCTACCTACGTTATATAGGTATGTAGGTCATCTACCTACGTTATGTAGGTCATCTACCTACGTTATATAGGTATGTAGGTCATCTACCTACGTTATATAGGTCATCTACCTACGTTATATAGGTATGTAGGTCATCTACCTACGTTATACAGGTATGTAGGGTCATCTACCTACGTTATATAGGTATGTAGGTCATCTACCTACGTTATATAGGTATGTAGGTCATCTACCTACGTTATATAGGTATGTAGGTCATCTACCTACGTTATATAGGTCATCTACCTATGTTATATAGGTATGTAGGTCATCTACCTACGTTATATAGGAATGTAGGTCATCTACCTACGTTATATAGGTATGTAGGGTCATCTACCTACGTTATGTAGGTCATCTACCTACGTTATATAGGTATGTAGGTCATCTACCTACGTTATATAGGAATGTAGGTCATCTACCTACGTTATATAGGTATGTAGGTCATCTACCTACGTTATATAGGTATGTAGGTCATCAACCTACGTTATAAAGGTATGTAGGTCATCTACCTACGTTATATAGGTATGTAGGTCATCTACCTACGTTATATAGGTATGTAGGTCAACTACCTACGTTATATAGGTATGTAGGTCATCTACCTACGTTATATAGGTATGTAGGTCATCTACCTACGTTATATAGGTATGTAGGTCATCTACCTACGTTATATAGGTATGTAGGTCATCTACCTACGTTATATAGGTATGTAGGTCATCTACCTACGTTATATAGGTATGTAGGGTCATCTACCTACGTTATATAGGTATGTAGGGTCATCTACCTACGTTATGTAGGTCATCTACCTACGTTATATAGGTATGGCACGTCAGCTTTGACATCGTTTTTGCACATCTGCGTTAAACTAGACATCCGGTCGATGCCGATGTTGGCATTTTTAGTTAATATTGGCCGATTCTTTTGATATTCTTACCGATATATATCGTGCTTCCCGAATTAATATTAAAGTTTAAGATTGAATACATTTACGTTAAAATTTGCATTTCAGAATGTAGACGTACTGGACGTTATAAGGATCATAATGACGAGATGTTGGCTGTATCGTTCCTGGATCACAGGGTCTTACAGGAGGGGGCATGTTTTGGCCTAAAATGACCCACTTTCATCATGATGTTGTCAGAAAGGGGTTTGTGATACAAATGTAAAACATATTTCCACCCCATTTTAAGTTTCTATGTGAGAATTGGCAGAGATTCCACACACATTTTCCGAACCATGATGGTGTGGAATCACCGTGCACTGCCAATCCACTCCTTCTCAAGGACCTTTCCGATGCTCTGGTTCAGGTATCCCGGGGTCCCGGTGCTCGTTCAGGTAACCCTGGGTCCCGGTGCTCGTTCAGGTAACCCTGGGTCCTGGTGCTCGTTCAGGTAACCCTGGGTCCTGGTGCTCGTTCTGGTAACCCTGGGTCCTGGTGCTCGTTCAGGTAACCCTGGGTCCTGGTGCTCGTTCAGGTAACCCTGGGTCCCGGTGCTCGTTCAGGTAACCCTGGGTCCCGGTGCTCGTTCAGGTAACCCTGGGTCCTGGTGCTCGTTCAGGTAACCCTGGGGCCTGGTGCTCGTTCAGGTAACCCGGGGTCTCGGTGCTCGTTCAGGTAACCTGGGGGTCCCGGTGCACAGAAACTCATATTTTTGAAAAAAACACTCTTTGCCTACTCCATAATGTTTCATCATTAGATGCTACAGTCCTCCTTTAAGACTCTATAATGTTTCATCATTAAATGCTACAGTCCTCCTTTAAGACTCCATAATGTTTCATCATTAGATGCTACAGTCCTCCTTTAAGACTCCATAATGTTTAAACTGTAGATGCTACAGTCCTCCTTTAAGACTCCATAATATTTCATCATTAGATGCTACAATCCTCCTTTAAGACTCCATAATGTTTCATCATTAGATGCTACAGTCCTCCTTTAAGACTCCATAATGTTTAAGCTGTAGATGCAGGGCTCCGGGCAGCCGAGCGGAAATGGAGGAAAACTCGCCTCCCTGCGGACCTGGCATCCTTTCACTCCCTCCTCTCTACATTTTCCTCCTCTGTCTCTGCTGCTAAAGCCACTTTCTACCACTCTAAATTCCAAGCATCTGCCTCTAACCCTAGGAAGCTCTTTGCCACCTTCTCCTCCCTCCTGAATCCCCCTAATCCCTCTCTGCAGATGCGACTTCGTCAACCATTTTGAAAAGAAGGTCGGCGACATCCGATGCTCGTTTGCTAAGTCAAACGACACCGACTGTTTGCATCACACTGCCCTACCCTGTGCTCAGTCCTCTTTCTCCCCTCTCTCATCCAGATGAAATCCTCCGTCTTGTGACGGCCATAATGTTTCAACAACCTGCCCGCTTGACCCTAGTCCCCTCCTCTTAAGACTCCAGACCATTTCATCAGACCTTCTCCCTTCCTCACCTTAAGACTCCATAATGTTTCATCCCTACCGATGCTACAGTCCTCTTTACTTCTTGTTACCAGTCTTCTCCCTTAACCTCGACTCTGGCTAATCCCTTCCGTTTCATTGCACCCTTCTGAAAAAACCTACAGTCGATCCCTCCGATGTCAACAACTCACAGACCAGTATCCCTTCTTTATTTTCTCTCCAAAACTCTTGACAGTGCCGTCCTTGGCCAGCTCTCCCCTGCTATCTCTCTCTGAATTACCTTCTTGATCCAAATCAGTCAGGTTTCAAGACTAGTCATTCAACTGAGACTGCTCTCCTCTGTCATCATTAGGCGCTCCGCCTCCTAAAGACTAAACCCTCTCTCTCCTCTGCTCTGCTCTCATCCTTCTAGACCTATCCGATACTGTGAACCATCAGATCCTCCTCTCCACCCTCTCCGACCCATCTCCGTTTCCCACGCTTAGATTGCAGTCCTACCTGACAGGTCGCTCTACCAGGTGGCATCAGAGATCTGTCTCCTCACTGATAATGCTTCATCATTAGATGCTACAGTCCTCTGTTTAAGACTCCCTCTGTATTCGTGGCCCTCATCATTAGATGCTACAAGTCACTTGGCTCTGTCATAACCTCACATGGTCTCTCCTATCATTGCTATGCAGACGACACACAATTAATCTTCTCCTTTCCCCCTTCTGATGACCAGGTGGCTCCATCTCTGCATGTCTGGCAGACATATCAGTGTGGATGCGGATCACCACCTCAAGCTGAACCTCGGCAGAGACGGAGCTCTCTTCCTCCCGGGGGAAGGACTGCCCGTTCATCATGATCTCCAGCCATCCTTTGAAACTCCATTGTGTCCTCCTCCCAGAGCGCTAAGAACCTCCGTGATCCTGGACAACACCCTGTCGTTCTCAACTAACATCAAGGCGGTGGCCCGTTCCTTATTCACCTGCTCTACAACATCCACAGTATTTATTCATATTGCCTCACACAGGAATATTGAAATAATAGGCATTTTTATTTGGCTGCAATCTCCCTGTTGGCTGGGCTACTCCTGTGCCATATCAAAGATAAGATTGAGAGTTGAATCTCTGCTACTTCTCCAGAACGCCGCAGCCCGGTGGCCTTCCCAAGTTCTCTCACGTCCACCCCGCTCCTCCACTCTCTCCACTGGCTTCCAGTTGGGCAGCCGCTATAAGACCATGGTGCTTGCCACGGATATGTCCATTTGGGCACGGCACTCATATGATCCATTCTGATCAGGCCCCTACACCCAAACAAGGGCACTGCGTTCATGACCTCTGGCCTGCTCACCTCCCTGATCCATTGGGAAGCCACTATTGATCCATTTGGGAAGCCCATCAAAACTGTTTGGGAAGCCACTGGATCCCATTTGTGGAACAAACTCCCTCAGATCCAGGACAGCAGAGTCATATGGTCACCTTCCCCACCTGAAATCCATTTGGGAAGCCACTATATGATCCATTTGGGAAGCCACTATATGATCCATTTGGGAAGCCACTATATGATCCATTTGGGACTGCCACCATATGATCCATTTGGGAAGCCACCAATATGATCCATTGTGGGAAGCCACTATATGGTCCATTTGGGAAGATATATGATCCATTTGGGAAGCCACTTTCCATTTGGGAAGTCCACCATGTGATCCATTTGGGAAGCCACCATATGATCTATTTGGGAAGCCACTATATGATCCATTTTGGGAAGCCACTAATGATCCATTTGGGAAGCCACTATATGATCCATTTGGGAAGCCACTATATGATCCATTTGGGAAGCCACTATATGATCCATTTGGGAAGCCACTATATGATCCATTTGAGGAAGCCACCATATGATCCATTTGGGAAGCCACTATATGATCCATTTGGGAAGCCACTATGGATCCATTTGGGAAGCCACTATATGATCCATTTGGGAAGCCACTATATGATCCATTTGGGAAGCCACTATATGATCCATTTGGGAAGCCACTATATGATCCATTTGGGAAGCCACTATATGATCCATTTGGGAAGCCACTATATGAGCCATTTGGGAAGCCACTATATGGTCCATTTGGGAAGCCACTATATGATCCATTTGGGAAGCCACTATATGGTCCATTTGGGAAGCCACCATATGATCCATTTGGGAAGCCACCATATGGTCCATTTGGGAAGCCACCATATGATCCATTTGGGAAGCCACTATATGATCCATTTGGGAAGCCACTATATGATTCTTTACCAAGCCACCATGAATGTAAAAATTTGGGAAGCCACCTATGGTCCATTTGGGAAGCCACTATATGATCCATTTGGGAAGCCACTATATGATCCATTTGGGAAGCCACTATATGATCCATTTGGGAAGCCACTATATGATCCATTTGGGAAGCCACTACCATGGTCCATTTGGGAAGCCACTATATGATCTATTTGGGAAGCCACTATATGATCTATTTGGGAAGCCACCATATGATCTATTTGGGAAGCCACTATATGATCCATTTGGGAAGCCACTATTGGTCCATTTGGGAAGCCACTATATGGTCCATTTGGAAGCCACTATATCATAAATTTGGGAAGCCACTATATGATCCATTTGGGAAGCCACTATATGATCCATTTGAGTGTGGAAGCCACCATTGATCCATTTGGGAAGCCACCATATGATCCATTTGGGAAGCCACTATTGATCCATTTGGGAAGCCACTATATGATCCATTTGAAGCCACTTTGTCCATTTGCTAAGCCACTATATGATCCATTTGGGAAGGCACTGTATGATCAATTTGGGAAGCCACCATTTGATCCATTTGATAAGCCACCATATGATCTATTTGGGAAGCCACTATTGATTCATTTGAAGCCACCATATGATCCATTTGGGAAGCCACCATTGGTCCATTTGGGAAATTGTATGATCCATTTGGGAAGCCACTTTGATCCATTTGATAAGCCATTGTATGATCCATTTGGGAAGTTTTGATCCATTTGGGAAACTATATGAGTCCATTTGGAAGTGTTTTGATCTATTTGGGAAGCCACTATATGATCTATTTGGGAAGCCACCATATGATCTATTTGGGAAGCCACTATGGATGTCCATTTGTCTCTGCCATAAATGGTCCATTTGGGAAGCCACTTTGATCTATTTGGGAAGCCACTATATGATCTATTTGGGAAGCCACCATATGATCTCTTTGGGAAGCCACTATATGATCCATTTGGGAAGCCACTATATGGTCCATTTGGGAAGCCACTATATGAGTCCATTTGGGAAGCCACTATATGGTCCATTTGGGAAGCCACTATATGATCCATTTGGGAAGCCACTATATGATCCATTTAAAAAGCCACCATATGATCCATTTGGGAAGCCACCATATGATCCATTTGGGAAGCCACTATATGATCCATTTGGGAAGCCACTATATGATCCATTTGGGAAGCCACCTATATGATCCATTTGCTAAGCCACTATGATCCATTTGGGAAGGCACTATATGATCAATTTGGGAAGCCACCATATGATCCATTTGGGAAGCCACCATATGATCTATTTGGGAAGCCACTATATGATCCATTTGGGAAGCCACTATATGATCCATTTGAAGCCATTATATGATCCATTTGGGAAGCCACTATATGATCCATTTGCTAAGCCTCTGATATGATCCATTTGCTAAGCCACTATATGATCCATTTGGGAAGCCACTGGATCTGATCCATTTGGGAAGCCACCATATGATCCATTTGGGAAGCCACTATATGATCCATTTGGGAAGCCACCATATCAAATTAGTAACCGGAAGGTTGGGTGTCAAACCCCGACTGACAAGTTACAAATCTTGTTCTCCCCTGAACAGGCAGTTAACCCACTGTTCCCAGGCCGTCATGAAAATAAGAATATGTTCTTTCCTGACTTGCCTGGTTAAATAAAGGTAAATAAATTCAATTACCCATTTGGGAAGTCTTATCAACATAATGAATGTAAAAAACTGTATTGAAAAAGCTTGACCTCTGCTGGAGATTTGCAGGTCAAAGAAGGGCTGTGATTGGTTACATTTCCTACTATGCCAATTGGTCCATCACATAGAGATTGCTCTGAAACTCTGTCTAAATGGTCCATTGTTTAAAACTAGTGAGATCCTATGTCTGAAACTCTGATGCTCAGTTATGACTCTTTGTTGTTAAAATCTCTGTCTGATAAATGGTATGTTATGGAAGTGTTTTGTCTCTGTCTGATACATTGTATGAGTGTGGAAGTGTTTTGACTCTGTCTGATAAATTGAATGAGTGTGGAAGTGTTTTGACTCTGTCTGATAAATTGTATGAGTTTGGAAGTGTTTTGTCTCTGTCTGATAAATTGTATGAGTGTGGAAGTGTTTTGACTCTGTCTGATAAATTGAATGAGTGTGGAAGTGTTTTGACTGTCTGATAAATTGTATGAGTGTGGAAGTGTTTTGTCTCTGTCTGATAAATTGTATGAGTGTGGAAGTGTTTTGTCTCTGTCTGATAAATGGTATTCTCTGAGTGTGGAAGTGTTTTGTCTCTGTCTGATAAATGGTTGAGTGTTGAAGTGTTTTGTCTCTGTCTGATAAATTGTATGAGTGTGGAAGTGTTTTGTCTCTGTTGATAAATTGTATGAGTATTTAAGTGTTTTGTCTCTGTCTGATAAATGGTATGAGTGTGGAAGTGTTTTGTCTCTGTCTGATAAATTGTATGAGTGTGGAAGTGTTTTGAGGATACAATATACAGGTAACTGCCAAATAAAGGAGACGCTTGAGTCAATGAGGCAAACAAAGTCGACTGAACAAAAATATAAACGCAACATGCAGTATAGTGTTGTTCCCCTTGTTTCATAAGCTGAAATAAAAAGAACAGATATTTTCCATGCGGACAAAAAGTGTATTTCTCTCAAATTGTGTGCTCAAATTTGTAGTTATGACTCTTTATATGGGGTTTCCTTTAAAGAGTGGGCATTTATGACATTTTATGTTGGGGTTTCCTTTATTTTGGTAGTTATGACTCTTTATGTTGGGGATTCCTTTATTTTGGTAGTTATGACTCTTTATGTTGGGGATTCCTTTATTTTGGTAGTTAGACTCTTTATGTTGGGGATTCCATTATTTTTAGTTATGACTC
This sequence comes from Oncorhynchus keta, assembly GCF_023373465.1. Taxonomy (NCBI): domain Eukaryota; kingdom Metazoa; phylum Chordata; class Actinopteri; order Salmoniformes; family Salmonidae; genus Oncorhynchus; species Oncorhynchus keta. The sequence continues at coordinate 22,502 of NW_026286117.1, read as the reverse complement.
TTTATGTTGGGGATTCCTTTATTTTGGTAGTTATGACTCTGCTATGTTGGGGATTCCATTATTTTGGTATTATGACTCTTTCATGTTAAACATTCCTTTATCTATGGTAGTTAGACTCTTTCATGTTAAAGGATTCCTTTATTTTGGTAGTTATGACTCTTTATGTTGGGGGATTCCATTTGGGCAGTTATGACTTTTATGTTGTCAGCCTTATAACTCTTATGTTATCTTTATTTTGGTAGTTAGGACTCTTTATGTTGGGGATTCATCTTTATTTTGGCAGTTATGACTCTTTATGTTGGGAGTTTCTTTATTTGGGCTCTTTACAACACTTTATGTTGGGGATTCCTTTATTTTGGTAGTTATGACTCTTTATGTTGAGGATTCATTTATTTTGTAGTTATGACTCTTTATGTTGAAGATTCATTTATTTTTATTATGACTCTTTCAGCCTGAAGATTGACTTTATTTGGGCAGTTACTCTGCTCAGCCTATTAACATGACATTTCTTTATTAATGGATAATTTATTCTTAATTTAAAAAAATGAAAAATTATCTATTATTATCCCTCTGCACAGCCCGGGATCGAACCTGGCATTATCTATTGATGCCTCAGAGCACTGCAGTGCCTTAGACCGACTTATCTATTATTAGGCCCCCCACGGATCATTTCTGAACCTGAATACATGTCAACAATCATTCCCCTCAAAGGACATTATTCTATGGATTAAAAGCCCTGTTCGGCCTTAAACATGACATTTTATTATTAACATGTCTGTTTTTAACGCAGGACTTGTTAAAGAGCTCTGTTCATTCAAACATGACATCCTATTCAACACCAGAATGTCACAGTCTGTAAGATGTGTTCACCGTCAAAGAACCATGACATTATCTATTATTATAGTGGGCCACCTGTAACAAAACATTAATCAATGGATCAAATGCAGCCTATGACATTGATTGAAATACTGTAGTCTACATATATATTATTATAGAGCTCTATTCAGCCTGTAACCATGACATTATCTATTATTATAGAGCTCTGTTCAGCCTGTAACCATGACATTATCTATTATTATAGAGCTCTGCTCAGCCTGTAACCATGACATTATCTATTATTATAGAGCTCTGCTCAGCCTGTAACCATGACATTATCTATTATTATAGAGCTCTGCTCAGCCTGTAACCATGACATTATCTATTATTATAGAGCTCTGCTCAGCCTGTAAACATGACATTATCTATTATTATAGAGCTCTGCTCAGCCTATAAACATGACATTATCTATTATTATAGAGCTCTGCTCAGCCTGTAAACATGACATTATCTATTATTATAGAGCTCTATTCAGCCTGTAAACATGACATTATCTATTATTATAGAGCTCTATTCAGCCTGTAACCATGACATTATCTATTATTATAGAGCTCTATTCAGCCTGTAAACATGACATTATCTATTATTATAGAGCTCTATTCAGCCTGTAACCATGACATTATCTATTATTATAGAGCTCTGCTCAGCCTGTAAACATGACATTATCTATTATTATAGAGCTCTATTCAGCCTGTAAACATGACATTATCTATTATTATAGAGCTCTATTCAGCCTGTAACCATGACATTATCTATTATTATAGAGCTCTGCTCAGCCTGTAAACATGACATTATCTATTATTATAGAGCTCTGATCAGCCTATAAACATGACAATATCTATTATTATAGAGCTCTGTTCAGCCTGTAAACATGACATTATCTATTATTATAGAGCTCTGCTCAGCCTGAAGACATGACATTATCTATTATTATAGAGCTCTGCTCAGCCTATAAACATGACATTATCTATTATTATAGAGCTCTATTTAGCCTGTAAACATGACATTATCTATTATTATAGAGCTCTGTTCAGCCTGTAACCATGACATTATCTATTATTATAGAGCTCTATTCAGCCTGTAACCATGACATTATCTATTATTATAGAGCTCTGTTCAGCCTGTAAACATTACATTATCTATTATTATAGAGCTCTGTTAAACCTGTAACCATGGCATTATCTATTATTATAGAGCTCTGCTCAGCCTGTAAACATGACATTATCTATTATTATAGAGCTCTGTTCAGCCTATAAACATGACATTATCTATTATTATAGAGCTCTGTTCAGCCTATAAACATGACATTATCTATTATTATAGAGCTCTGTTCAGCCTGTAACCATGACATTATCTATTATTATAGAGCTCTGTTCAGCCTGTAAACATGACATTATCTATTATTATAGATCTCTGCTCAGCCTAAAAACACAACATTCCATGAGAGCAAGATTCTAGTTGAAACTCTACATCTTTTGTTTTAAATTATTGAGGGATCTGATTTAGATTTAACGTCCTAGCAAGAGAGTGGTGGAGGTTTCATTCAGGTCTCTGTTTAAATAAACACTCTGTCTTTGGCAGGAGAAAGACCAGACTCAGAGGAACCAGAGACGTCCAAACCAACAAGACGACACCACTGCTCCCACTGTGGAAAGAGTTTTAACCATTTAAGGGACCTGCAACGACATGAGAGAATACACACAGGGGAGAAGCCTTTCCAATGCTCCCAGTGTGGAAAAAGTTTTTCCTTGTTAGCGAGCCTGAAACGACATGAGAGGACACACACAGGAGAGAAGCCTCATCACTGCTCCCAGTGTGGAAAGAGTTTTACCCAGTTAGGACACCTGAAAGTGCACGAGAGGATACACACAGGGGAGAAGCCCTACCACTGCTCCCAATGTGGAAAGAGTTTTAACCGGAAAGAATCCCTGAAAGAGCATGAAAGAATACACACAGTGCAGAAGCAAGAGAAACCGTACCACTGCTCCCACTGTGTAAAGGGTTTTAACCAGTTAGGGGACCTGAAAATGCATGAGAGAATACACACATGCGATAAATCTTTCCAATGCTTCCAGTGTGGAAAGAGTTTTTCCGCGTCAGGGTGCCTGAAAAGACATGAGAGAACACACACAGGGGGAAAACCTCATCACTGCTCCCAGTGTGGAAAGAGTTTTAACCGGAACGAACACCTGAAAGAGCATGAGAGAATACACACAGGAGACAAGCCCTACCACTGCTCCCAATGTAAAAAGAGTTTTGCCTGGTTAGGACACATGAGAAGACATGAGAGAACACACACAGGAGATAAGGATGTAGGCTGCTGAACAGTGGGACATGGAATAGATAAAGGCTGCTGAACAGTGGGACATAGGACAGATATAGGCTGAACAGTGGGACATAGGACAGATATAGGCTGAACAGTGGGACATAGGACAGATATAGGCTGAACAGTGGGACATAGGACAGATATAGGCTGAACAGTGGGACATAGGACAGATATAGACTGAACAGTGCGTCATAGGACAGATGTAGACTGAACAGTGGGACATAGGACAGGTGAAGGCTGAACAGTGGGACATAGGACATATATAGGCTGAACAGTGGGACATAGGACAGATATAGGCTGCTGAACAGTGGGACATAGGACATATATAGACTGAACAGTAGGACATAGGACATATATAGGCTGAACAGTGGGACATAGGACAGATATAGACTGAACAGTGGGACATAGGACAGATGTAGGCTGAACAGTGGGACATAGGACAGATGTAGGCTGAACAGTGGGACATAGGACAGGTGTAGGCTGAACAGTGGGACATAGGACAGATGTAGGCTGAACAGTGGGACATAGGACAGATGAAGGCTGCTGAACAGTAGGACATAGGACAGATGAAGGCTGAACAGTGGGACATAGGACAGATGAAGGCTGCTGAACAGTAGGACATAGGACAGATGTAGGCTGAACAGTGGGTCATAGGACAGATGAAGGCCCAATTAATGATGGGTCAGTAGTTCCCAGACACTCTGAATGTGTATTGACTTTCCAGTGTTTTCCCTCCTGCATGTATTATAAAGGATTGTGTTTGTGGATGTGTTTTCTGGGCGAGGGTTTGGTTTGTGCCCAAGCACAGCTGATTCAAATAACCAACTCATCATCAAGCTTTTCTTGATGTGTGTTAGAGGACCTGAAATCACATGAGAGAATATAGAGGCTCTGTTATAATCTACACCCGGCACAGCCAGAAGAGGACTGGCCACCCCACATAGCCTGGTTCCTCTCTAGGTTTCTTCCTAGGTTTTGTGCCTTTCTATGGAGTTTTTTATGAGAGAATATAGAGGCTCTGTTCTGACTGTTGTTTTTGACTGAGAATATTTCTTGTTTTTCTCTTTTCCTTTAATGGTTGAAATGTTCTGGATTCACTGACCTTCATGTCTTAAAGTAATGATGGACTGACCTTCATGTCTTAAAGTAATGATGGACTGTTGTATTGACTGACCTTCATGTCTTAAAGTAATGATGGACTGTTGTATGGACTGACCTTCATGTCTTAAAGTAATGATGGACTGTTGTATTGACTGACCTTCATGTCTTAAAGTAATGATGGACTGTTGTATTGACTGACCTTCATGTCTTAAAGTAATGATGGACTGACCTTCATGTCTTAAAGTAATGATGGACTGTTGTATTGACTGACCTTCATGTCTTAAAGTAATGATGGACTGTTGTATTGACTGACCTTCATGTCTTAAAGTAATGATGGACTGTTGTATTGACTGACCTTCATGTCTTAAAGTAATGATGGACTGTCGTATTGACTGACCTTCATGTCTTAAAGTAATGATGGACTGTTGTATTGACTGACCTTCATGTCTTAAAGTAATGATGGACTGTTGTATTGACTGACCTTCATGTCTTAAAGTAATGATGGACTGTCGTATTGACTGACCTTCATGTCTTAAAGTAATGATGGACTGTTGTATTGACTGACCTTCATGTCTTAAAGTAATGATGGACTGTTGTATTGACTGACCTTCGTGTCTTAAAGTAATGATGGACTGACCTTCATGTCTTAAAGTAATGATGGACTGTTGTATTGACTGACCTTCATGTCTTAAAGTAATGATGGACTGACCTTCATGTCTTAAAGTAATGATGGACTGTTGTATTGACTGACCTTCATGTCTTAAAGTAATGATGGACTGTCATATTGACTGACCTTCATGTCTTAAAGTAATGATGTACTGTTGTATTGACTGACCTTCATGTCTTAAAGTAATGATGGACTGTTGTATTGACTGACCTTCATGTCTTAAAGTAATGATGGACTGACCTTCATGTCTTAAAGTAATGATGGACTGTTGTATTGACTGACCTTCATGTCTTAAAGTAATGATGGACTGTTGTATTGACTGACCTTCATGTCTTAAAGTAATGATGGACTGTCGTTTCTCTTTGTTTATTTGAGCTGTTCTTTCCATAATATAGACTTGGTATTTGACCAAATAGGGCTATCTGTATACCCCCCTACCTTGTAACAACAGAACTGACTGGCTCAAACGCATTAAGAAATTTCACAAATTAACTTTAAACAAGGCACACCTGTTAATTGAAATGCATTCCAGGTGACTACCTCATGAAGCTGGTTGAGTCATCAAGGCAAAGAGGGCCAACTTCGAAGAATATAAAATATATTTTGATTGGTTTAACACTTTTTTTTTTTTATTACTACATGATTCCATATCTGTTATTTTATAGTGTTGATGTCTTCACTATTATTCTACAAAGTAGAAAATAGTCAAAATAAATAAATAAATGAACTTTTCAATCAGTAGGTCCAAACGTCTAAGGCTGTTATAAATATAAGGCTGCGCACAGTGCAACAATATGCCAACAAAACAGGACAAACAAATAAAGGGCATTATTATGTGATCCTGCACCCAGGCTGTGATCTCATTATGTGATCCTGCACCCAGGCTGTGATGTCATTATTATGTGATCCTGCACCCAGGCTGTGATCTCATTATTATGTGATCCTGCACCCAGGCTGTGATGTCATTATTATGTGATCCTGCACCCAGGCTGTGATCTCATTATTATGTGATCCTGCACCCAGGCTGTGATGTCATTATGTGATCCTGCACCCAGGCTGTGATGTCATTATGTGATCCTGCACCCAGGCTGTGATGTCATTATGTGATCCTGCACCCAGGCTGTGATCTCATTATGTGATCCTGCACCCAGGCTGTGATCTCATTATGTGATCCTGCACCCAGGCTGTGATCTCATTATGTGATCCTGCACCCAGGCTGTGATGTCATTATTATGTGATCCTGCACCCAGGCTGTGATCTCATTATTATGTGATCCTGCACCCAGGCTGTGATCTCATTATGTGATCCTGCACCCAGGCTGTGATCTCATTATGTGATCCTGCACCCAGGCTGTGATCTCATTATGTGATCCTGCACCCAGGCTGTGATCTCATTATTATGTGATCCTGCACCCAGGCTGTGATGTCATTATTATGTGATCCTGCACCCAGGCTGTGATGTCATTATTATGTGATCCTGCACCCAGGCTGTGATCTCATTATTATGTGATCCTGCACCCAGGCTGTGATGTCATTATTATGTGATCCTGCACCCAGGCTGTGATGTCATTATTATGTGATCCTGCACCCAGGCTGTGATGTCATTATTATGTGATCCTGCACCCAGGCTGTGATCTCATTATTATGTGATCCTGCACCCAGGCTGTGATCTCATTATGTGATCCTGCACCCAGGCTGTGATCTCATTATGTGATCCTGCACCCAGGCTGTGATGTCATTATTATGTGATCCTGCACCCAGGCTGTGATCTCATTATTATGTGATCCTGCACCCAGGCTGTGATCTCAGTATTATGTGATCCTGCACCCAGGCTGTGATCTCATTATTATGTGATCCTGCACCCAGGCTGTGATCTCAGTATTATGTGATCCTGCACCCAGGCTGTGATGTCATTATTATGTGATCCTGCACCCAGGCTGTGATCTCATTATTATGTGATCCTGCACCCAGGCTGTGATGTCATTATTATGTGATCCTGCACCCAGGCTGTGATGTCATTATTATGTGATCCTGCACCCAGGCTGTGATGTCATTATTATGTGATCCTGCACCCAGGCTGTGATCTCATTATTATGTGATCCTGCACTCAGGCTGTGATGTCATTGTTATGTGATCCATTATGTTGTGGGCTGTGTTATGTTGTGTTATGTTGTGTTGTGGGCTGTGTTATGTTGTGGGCTGTGTTATGTTGTGTTATGTAGTGGGCTGTGTTATGTTGTGTTATGTTGTGTTATGTTGTGTAGTGTTATGTTGTGGGCTGTGTTGTGTTGTGTTATGTTGTGTAGTGGGTTGTGTTGTGTTGTGTTATGTTGTGTTATATAGTGGGCTGTGTTATGTTGTGGGCTGTGTTGTGTTGTGTTGTGTTATGTTGTGTTATGTAGTGGGCTGTGTTATGTTGTGGGCTGTGTTATGTTGTGGGCTGTGTTATGTTGTGTTATGTTGTGGGCTGTGTTATGTTGTGTTGTGTTATGTTGTGTTATGTTGTGGGCTGTGTTATGTTGTGTTATGTTGTGGGCTGTGTTATGTTGTGGGCTGTGTTGTGTTGTGTTGTGTTGTGTTGTGTTGTGTTATGTTGTGTTATGTTGTGGGCTGTGTTATGTTGTGTTATGTTGTGTTATGTTGTGTTGTGTTATGTTGTGTTATGTTGTGGGCTGTGTTATGTTGTGTTATGTTGTGGGCTGTGTTATGTTGTGTTATGTTGTGTTATGTTGTGTTGTGTAGTGTTGTGTAGTGTTATGTAGTGTTATGTTGTGTTATGTTGTGTTATGTTGTGTTATGTTGTGGGCTGTGTTATGTTGTGTTGTGTTGTGTTAGTGTTATGTTGTGTTATGTTGTGTTATGTTGTGTTATGTTGTGTTATGTTGTGGGCTGTGTTATGTTGTGTTATGTTGTGTTATGTTATGTTGTGGGTTGTGTTGTGTTATGTTGTGTTATGTTGTGGGCTGTGTTATGTTGTGTTATGTTGTGGGCTGTGTTATGTTGTGTTATGTTGTGTTATGTTGTGGGCTGTGTTGTGTTGTGGGCTGTGTTATGTTGTGGGCTGTGTTGTGTTGTGGGCTGTGTTATGTTGTGTTATGTTGTGTTATGCTGTGGGCTGTGTTGTGTAGTGGGCTGTGTTATGTTGTGTTATGTTGTGGGCTGTGTTGTGTTGTGGGCTGTGTTATGTTGTGGGCTGTGTTATGTTGTGGGCTGTGTTATGTTGTGTTATGTTGTGTTATGTTGTGTTGTGTTGTGGGCTGTGTTATGTTGTGGGCTGTGTTATGTTGTGTTATGTTATGTTATGTTGTGTTATGTTGTGTTATGTTGTGGGCTGTGTTATGTTGTGGGCTGTGTTGTGTTGTGTTGTGTTGTGTTATGTTGTGTTATGTTGTGGGCTGTGTTGTGTTGTGTTGTGTTGTGTTATGTTGTGTTATGTAGTGGGCTGTGTTATGTTGTGGGTTGTGTTGTGTTGTGTTATGTTGTGGGTTGTGTTGTGTTATGTTGTGGGTTGTGTTATGTTGTGTTATGTTGTGGGTTGTGTATTTATGCTGCAGTAGTTTATGTGTCGGGGCTAGGGTCAGTTTGTTATATCTGGAGTACTTCTCCTGTCCTATTCGGTGTCCTGTGTGAATCTAAGTGTGCGTTCTCTAATTCTCTCCTTCTCTCTTTCTTTCTCTCTCTCGGAGGACCTGAGCCCTAGGACCATGCCCCAGGACTACCTGACATGATGACTCCTTGCTGTCCCCAGTCCACCTGGCCATGCTGCTGCTCCAGTTTCAACTGGCCTGGGCCCTAGGACCATGTCCCAGGACTACCTGACATGAGGACTCCTTGCTGTCCCCAGTCCACCTGGCCATGCTCCTGCTCCAGTTTCAACTGTTCTGCCTTACTATTATTCAACCATGCTGGTCATTTATGAACATTTGAACATCTTGGCCACGTTCTGTTATAATCTCCACCCGGCACAGCCAAAAGAGGACTGGCCACCCCACATATGCTCTCTCTAATTCTCTCTTTCTTTCTCTCTCTCGGAGGACCTGAGCCCTAGGACAGTGCCCCAGGACTACCTGACATGATGGCTCCTTGCTGTCCCCATTCCACCTGACTGCTGCTGCTCCAGTTTCAACTGTTCTGCCTTATTATTATTCGACCATGCTGGTCATTTATGAACATTTGAACATCTTGGTCATGTTCTGTTATAATCTCTACCCGGCACAGCCAGAAGAGGACTGGCCACCCCACATAGCCCGGTTCCTCTCTAGGTTTCTTCCTAGGTTTTGGCCTTTCTAGGGAGTTTTTCCTAGCCACCGTGCTTTTACAACTGCATTGTTTGCTGTTTGGGGTTTTAGGCTGGGTTTCTGTACAGCACTTTGAGATATCAGCTGATGTACGAAGGGCTATATAAATAAATTTGATTTGATTTGATTTGAATTTGATTTGTTATGTTGTGTTATGTTGTGGGCTGTGTTATGTTGTGTTATGTTGTGGGTTGTGTTATGTTGTGTTATGTTGTGGGTTGTGTTGTGTTATGTTGTGGGCTGTGTTATGTTGTGTTATGTTGTGGGTTGTGTTGTGTTATGTTGTGTTATGTTGTGGGCTGTGTTATGTTGTGTTATGTTGTGTTGTGTTCTGTTATGTAGTGTTATGTTGTGTTATGTTGTGTTGTGTTGTGTTGTGTTATGTAGTGTTATGTTGTGTTATGTTGTGGGCTGTGTTATGTTGTGTTATGTTGTGGGCTGTGTTGTGTTGTGGGCTGTGTTATGTTGTGGGCTGTGTTGTGTTGTGGGCTGTGTTATGTTGTGTTATGTTGTGTTATGCTGTGGGCTGTGTTGTGTAGTGGGCTGTGTTATGTTGTGTTATGTTGTGGGCTGTGTTATGTTGTGGGCTGTGTTATGTTGTGGGCTGTGTTATGTTGTGTTATGTTGTGTTATGTTGTGTTGTGTTGTGGGCTGTGTTATGTTGTGGGCTGTGTTATGTTGTGTTATGTTATGTTATGTTGTGTTATGTTGTGTTATGTTGTGGGCTGTGTTATGTTGTGGGCTGTGTTGTGTTGTGTTATGTTGTGTTATGTTGTGGGCTGTGTTGTGTTGTGTTGTGTTGTGTTATGTTGTGTTATGTAGTGGGCTGTGTTATGTTGTGGGTTGTGTTGTGTTGTGTTATGTTGTGGGTTGTGTTGTGTTATGTTGTGGGTTGTGTTATGTTGTGTTATGTTGTGGGTTGTGTATTTATGCTGCAGTAGTTTATGTGTCGGGGCTAGGGTCAGTTTGTTATATCTGGAGTACTTCTCCTGTCCTATTCGGTGTCCTGTGTGAATCTAAGTGTGCGTTCTCTAATTCTCTCCTTCTCTCTTTCTTTCTCTCTCGGAGGACCTGAGCCCTAGGACCATGCCCCAGGACTACCTGACATGATGACTCCTTGCTGTCCCCAGTCCACCTGGCCATGCTGCTGCACCAGTTTCAACTGGCCTGGGCCCTAGGACCATGTCCCAGGACTACCTGACATGAGGACTCCTTGCTGTCCCCAGTCCACCTGGCCATGCTCCTGCTCCAGTTTCAACTGTTCTGCCTTACTATTATTCAACCATGCTGGTCATTTATGAACATTTGAACATCTTGGCCACGTTCTGTTATAATCTCCACCCGGCACAGCCAAAGAGGACTGGCCACCCCACATATGCTCTCTCTAATTCTCTCTTTCTTTCTCTCTCTCGGAGGACCTGAGCCCTAGGACAGTGCCCCAGGACTACCTGACATGATGGCTCCTTGCTGTCCCCATTCCACCTGACTGCTGCTGCTCCAGTTTCAACTGTTCTGCCTTATTATTATTCGACCATGCTGGTCATTTATGAACATTTGAACATCTTGGTCATGTTCTGTTATAATCTCTACCCGGCACAGCCAGAAGAGGACTGGCCACCCCACATAGCCCGGTTCCTCTCTAGGTTTCTTCCTAGGTTTTGGCCTTTCTAGGGAGTTTTCCTAGCCACCGTGCTTTTATAACTGCATTGTTTGCTGTTTGGGGTTTTAGGCTGGGTTTCTGTACAGCACTTTGAGATATCAGCTGATGTACGAAGGGCTATATAAATAAATTTGATTTGATTTGATTTGAATTTGATTTGTTATGTTGTGTTATGTTGTGTTGTGTTATGTTGTGTTATGTTGTGGGCTGTGTTATGTTGTGTTATGTTGTGTTGTGTTGTGTTATGTAGTGTTATGTTGTGTTATGTTGTGTTGTGTTGTGTTGTGTTATGTAGTGTTATGTTGTGTTATGTTGTGGGCTGTGTTATGTTGTGTTATGTTGTGTTATGTTGTGTTATGTTATGTTGTGTTATGTTGTGGCCTGTGTTATGTTGTGTTATGTTGTGTTATGTTGTGGGCTGTGTTGTGTTGTGGGCTGTGTTATGTTGTGGGCTGTGTTGTGTTGTGGGCTGTGTTATGTTGTGTTATGTTGTGGGCTGTGTTGTGTAGTGGGCTGTGTTATGTTGTGGGCTGTGTTGTGTTGTGGGCTGTGTTATGTTGTGTTGTGTTGTGTTGTGTTATGTTGTGTTATGTTGTGGGCTGTGTTGTGGGCTGTGTTGTGTTGTGGGCTGTGTTATGTTGTGTTATGTTGTGGGCTGTGTTATGTTGTGTTATGTTGTGGGCTGTGTTATGTTGTGTTATGTTGTGGGCTGTGTTATGTTGTGGGCTGTGTTGTGTTATGTTGTGTTATGTTGTGGGCTGTGTTATGTTGTGGGCTGTGTTGTGTTATGTTGTGTTGTGTTGTGTTATGTTGTGTTGTGTTATGTTGTGTGCTGTGTTGTGTTGTGTTATGTTGTGGGCTGTGTTGTGTTATGTTGTGTTATGTTATGTTGTGGGCTGTGTTGTGTTATGTAGTGGGCTGTGTTATGTTGTGTTATGTTGTGGGCTGTGTTATGTTGTGTTATGTTGTGTTGTGTTATGTTGTGTTATGTTGTGTTGTGTTGTGGGCTGTGTTATGTTGTGGGCTGTGTTATGTTGTGTTATGTTATGTTATGTTGTGTTATGTTGTGTTATGTTGTGGGCTGTGTTATGTTGTGGGCTGTGTTGTGTTGTGTTATGTTGTGTTATGTTGTGGGCTGTGTTGTGTTGTGTTGTGTTGTGTTATGTTGTGTTATGTAGTGGGCTGTGTTATGTTGTGGGTTGTGTTGTGTTGTGTTATGTTGTGGGTTGTGTTGTGTTATGTTGTGGGTTGTGTTATGTTGTGTTATGTTGTGGGTTGTGTATTTATGCTGCAGTAGTTTATGTGTCGGGGCTAGGGTCAGTTTGTTATATCTGGAGTACTTCTCCTGTCCTATTCGGTGTCCTGTGTGAATCTAAGTGTGCGTTCTCTAATTCTCTCCTTCTCTCTTTCTTTCTCTCTCTCGGAGGACCTGAGCCCTAGGACCATGCCCCAGGACTACCTGACATGATGACTCCTTGCTGTCCCCAGTCCACCTGGCCATGCTGCTGCACCAGTTTCAACTGGCCTGGGCCCTAGGACCATGTCCCAGGACTACCTGACATGAGGACTCCTTGCTGTCCCCAGTCCACCTGGCCATGCTCCTGCTCCAGTTTCAACTGTTCTGCCTTACTATTATTCAACCATGCTGGTCATTTATGAACATTTGAACATCTTGGCCACGTTCTGTTATAATCTCCACCCGGCACAGCCAAAGAGGACTGGCCACCCCACATATGCTCTCTCTAATTCTCTCTTTCTTTCTCTCTCTCGGAGGACCTGAGCCCTAGGACAGTGCCCCAGGACTACCTGACATGATGGCTCCTTGCTGTCCCCATTCCACCTGACTGCTGCTGCTCCAGTTTCAACTGTTCTGCCTTATTATTATTCGACCATGCTGGTCATTTATGAACATTTGAACATCTTGGTCATGTTCTGTTATAATCTCTACCCGGCACAGCCAGAAGAGGACTGGCCACCCCACATAGCCCGGTTCCTCTCTAGGTTTCTTCCTAGGTTTTGGCCTTTCTAGGGAGTTTTTCCTAGCCACCGTGCTTTTATAACTGCATTGTTTGCTGTTTGGGGTTTTAGGCTGGGTTTCTGTACAGCACTTTGAGATATCAGCTGATGTACGAAGGGCTATATAAATAAATTTGATTTGATTTGATTTGAATTTGATTTGTTATGTTGTGTTATGTTGTGGGCTGTGTTATGTTGTGTTATGTTGTGGGCTGTGTTATGTTGTGTTATGTTGTGGGTTGTGTTGTGTTATGTTGTGTTATGTTGTGGGCTGTGTTATGTTGTGTTATGTTGTGTTGTGTTGTGTTATGTAGTGTTATGTTGTGTTATGTTGTGTTGTGTTGTGTTGTGTTATGTAGTGTTATGTTGTGTTATGTTGTGGGCTGTGTTATGTTGTGTTATGTTTGTGTTATGTTGTGTTATGTTATGTTGTGTTATGTTGTGGCCTGTGTTATGTTTGTTATGTTGTGTTATGTTGTGGGCTGTGTTGTGTTGTGGGCTGTGTTATGTTGTGGGCTGTGTTGTGTTGTGGGCTGTGTTATGTTGTGTTATGTTGTGTTATGTTGTGGGCTGTGTTGTGTAGTGGGCTGTGTTATGTTGTGGGCTGTGTTGTGTTGTGGGCTGTGTTATGTTGTGTTGTGTTGTGTTGTGTTATGTTGTGTTATGTTGTGTTATGTTGTGGGCTGTGTTATGCTGTGTTATGTTGTGTTATGTTGTGGGCTGTGTTGTGGGCTGTGTTGTGTTGTGGGGCTGTGTTATGTTGTGTTATGTTGTGGGCTGTGTTATGTTGTGTTATGTTGTGGGCTGTGTTATGTTGTGTTATGTTGTGGGCTGTGTTATGTTGTGGGCTGTGTTGTGTTATGTTGTGTTATGTTGTGGGCTGTGTTATGTTGTGGGCTGTGTTGTGTTATGTTGTGTTGTGTTGTGTTGTGGGCTGTGTTGTGTTATGTTGTGGGCTGTGTTATGTTGTGTTGTGTTATGTTGTGCTGTGTTGTGTTGTGTTATGTTGTGGGCTGTGTTGTGTTATGTTGTGTTATGTTATGTTGTGGGCTGTGTTGTGTTATGTAGTGGGCTGTGTTATGTTGTGTTATGTTGTGGGCTGTGTTATGTTGTGTTATGTTGTGTTGTGTTATGTTGTGGGCTGTGTTGTGTTGTGTTATGTTGTGGGCTGTGTTGTGGGCTGTGTTGTGTTATGTTGTGTTGTGGGCTGTGTTATGTTGTGTTGTGTTATGTTGTGTTATGTTGTGGGCTGTGTTATGTTGTGTTATGTTATGTTGTGTTATGTTGTGGGCTGTGTTATGTTGTGTTGTGTTATGTTGTGGGCTGTGTTATGTTGTGTTGTGTTATGTAGTGGGCTGTGTTATGTTGTGTTATGTTGTGGGCTGTGTTATGTTGTGTTATGTTGTGTTGTGTTATGTTGTGGGCTGTGTTGTGTTATGTTGTGTTATGTTGTGTTATGTTGTGGGCTGTGTTGTGTTATGTAGTGGGCTGTGTTATGTTGTGTTATGTTGTGGGCTGTGTTATGTTGTGTTATGTTGTGTTGTGTTATGTTGTGGGCTGTGTTGTGTTATGTTGTGTTATGTTGTGTTGTGTTATGTTGTGGGCTGTGTTGTGGGCTGTGTTGTGTTATGTTGTGTTATGTTGTGTTGTGTTGTGGGCTGTGTTATGTTGTGTTGTGTTATGTTGTGTTATGTTGTGGGCTGTGTTATGTTGTGTTATGTTGTGTTATGTTGTGGGCTGTGTTATGTTGTGTTATGTTATGTTGTGTTATGTTGTGGGCTGTGTTATGTTGTGTTGTGTTATGTTGTGGGCTGTGTTATGTTGTGTTGTGTTATGTTGTGTTATGTTGTGGGCTGTGTTATGTTGTGTTGTGTTATGTAGTGGGCTGTGTTATGTTGTGTTATGTTGTGGGCTGTGTTATGTTGTGTTATGTTGTGTTGTGTTATGTTGTGGGCTGTGTTGTGTTATGTTGTGTTATGTTGTGTTGTGTTATGTTGTGGGCTGTGTTGTGTTATGTTGTGTTATGTTGTGTTGTGTTATGTTGTGGGCTGTGTTGTGTTATGTAGTGGGCTGTGTTGTGTTATGTTGTGTTATGTTGTGTTATGTTGTGGGCTGTGTTATGTTGTGGGCTGTGTTGTGTTGTGTTGTGGGCTGTGTTGTGTTGTGGGCTGTGTTGTGTTGTGTTGTGGGCTGTGTTGTGTTGTGGGCTGTGTTGTGTTGTGGGCTGTGTTATGTTGTGGGCTGTGTTGTGTTGTGGGCTGTGTTGTGTTGTGGGCTGTGTTGTGTAGTGGGCTGTGTTGTGTTGTGGGCTGTGTTGTGTTGTGGGTTGTGTTGTGTTGTGTTGTGTTGTGTTGTGTTGTGGGCTGTGTTATGTTGTGGGCTGTGTTATGTTGTGGGCTGTGTTGTGTAGTGGGCTGTGTTGTGTTGTGGGCTGTGTTGTGTAGTGGGCTGTGTTGTGTTGTGGGTTGTGTTGTGTTGTGTTGTGTTGTGTTGTGTTGTGGGCTGTGTTGTGTAGTGGGCTGTGTTGGGTTGTGTTATGTTGTGTTATGTTGTGTTGTGTTGTGGGCTGTGTTGGGTTGTGTTATGTTGTGTTGTGTTGTGTTGTGTTGTGGGCTGTGTTATGTTGTGGGCTGTGTTATGTTGTGTCATGTAGTTGGTTGTGTTATGTTGGTAAAACCTCTGTCTCTCAAACAGAATTTGTGAACATAAAATTTAAACTAGAAGAAACGACAGGGATTATCCAGAACATTTTAATGACCAAAAACATCTACCTTTTTTTTAGATTTTTGTGGCGTAGAGAAAGTCTAGATATCAGACAGGGAGGTGATATAAATAACACTTAGTAAAGGAGAATGTTTTGGTATTTTCACCCTCCAGACATGATTCCCTAAAGGTCTTAATGATGTGATGCCCATGTTATGTTATGTTGTAAATGTGAACATGAACTGATGCCGCCACACCGCCTCGGCCGACTCTGACGTTTCTTACCTGCGCTGTACCCAATGATTTGTGGAAACGTCCTTGATAGGTCGATGTCCTCGTTGTGGTTTTTACAGACGTGTTGATTAAGTGATATGTTGTGTGTGTTATGTTGACGTGTTTATTCAGTGATATGTTGTGTGTGTTATGTTGACGTGTTGATTCAGTGATATGTTGTGTGTGTTATGTTGACGTGTTTATTCAGTGTTATGTTGACGTGTTTATTCAGTGTTATGTTGACGTGTTTATTCTGTGTTATGTTGACGTGTTTATTCTGTGTTATGTTGACGTGTTTATTCAGTGTTATGTTCACGCTGGATTAGAATATTTATGAAATGCACGTTGTTATATTTGGTGTCACACTTCTTTCGTGATGCTTGTTTTCCCTCGACTCAACCCCATTGGATGCGTGGAACGGATGTGGGTGTGGCTATGTCTAAATACGGGTGCTAATTTTTAATTTTAAACTCACAAAAGCAGTCCTCGTGTGTTATGTTGATTAAGTTTGTTGTGTGTGTTATGTTGACCAGTGATATATGTTGACGTGTTTATTCAGTGGGCTGTGTTATGTTGTGTTATGTTATGTTGTGTTATGTTGTGTTATGTTGTGTTGTATGTTGTGGGCTGTGTTATGTTGTGGGCTGTGTTGTGTTGTGTTATGTTGTGTTATGTTGTGGGCTGTGTTGTGTTATGTTGTGTTTATGTAGTGGGCTGTGTTATGTTGTGGGTTGTGTTGTGTTATGTTGTGGGTTGTGTTGTGTTATGTTGTGGGTTGTGTTATGTTGTGTTATGTTGTGGGTTGTGTTGTGTTGTGTTATGTTGTGGGCTGTGTTATGTTGTGTTGTGTTGTGTTATGTAGTGTTATGTTGTGTTGTGTTGTGTTGTGTTATGTTGTGTTATGTTGTGGGCTGTGTTATGTTGTGTTATGTTGTGGGCTGTGTTATGTTGTGTTATGTTGTGGGCTGTGTTATGTTGTGTTATGTTGTGGGTTGTGTTGTGTTGTGTTATGTTGTGGGCTGTGTTATGTTGTGTTGTGTTGTGTTATGTAGTGTTATGTTGTGTTGTGTTGTGTTGTGTTATGTTGTGTTATGTAGTGTTATGTTGTGTTATGTTGTGGGCTGTGTTATGTTGTGTTATGTTGTGTTATGTTATGTTGTGTTATGTTTGTGTTATGTTGTGGGCTGTGTTATGTTGTGTTATGTTGTGGGCTGTGTTATGTTGTGTTATGTTGTGGGCTGTGTTATGTTGTGTTATGTTGTGGGTTGTGTTGTGTTGTGTTATGTTGTGGGCTGTGTTATGTTGTGTTGTGTTGTGTTATGTAGTGTTATGTTGTGTTGTGTTGTGTTGTGTTATGTTGTGTTATGTAGTGTTATGTTGTGTTATGTTGTGGGCTGTGTTATGTTGTGTTATGTTGTGTTATGTTGTGGGCTGTGTTGTGTTGTGGGCTGTGTTATGTTGTGGGCTGTGTTGTGTTGTGGGCTGTGTTATGTTGTGTTATGTTGTGTTATGTTGTGGGCTGTGTTGTGTAGTGGGCTGTGTTATGTTGTGGGCTGTGTTTGTGTTGTGGGCTGTGTTATGTTATGTTGTGTTATGTTGTGTTATGTTGTGGGCTGTGTTATGCTGTGTTATGTTGTGTTATGTTGTGGGCTGTGTTGTGTTGTGGGCTGTGTTGTGTTGTGGGCTGTGTTATGTTGTGTTATGTTGTGGGCTGTGTTATGTTGTGTTATGTTGTGGGCTGTGTTATGTTGTGTTATGTTGTGGGCTGTGTTATGTTGTGTTATGTTGTGGGCTGTGTTATGTTGTGTTATGTTGTGGGCTGTGTTATGTTGTGGGCTGTGTTGTGTTATGTTGTGTTGTGTTGTGGGCTGTGTTGTGTTGTGGGCTGTGTTGTGTTGTGTTGTGTTGTGGGCTGTGTTGTGTTATGTTGTGTTATGTTGTGGGCTGTGTTATGTTGTGGGCTGTGTTGTGTTATGTTGTGTTATGTTGTGTTGTGTTGTGGCTGTGTTATGTTATGTTGTGTTATGTTGTGGGCTGTGTTATGTTGTGGGCTGTGTTGTGTTATGTTGTGTTGTGTTGTGTTGTGGGCTGTGTTGTGTTATGTTGTGTTGTGTTATGTTGTGGGCTGTGTTGTGTTATGTTGTGTTATGTTGTGGGCTGTGTTATGTTGTGGGCTGTGTTGTGTTATGTTGTGTTGTGTTGTGTTGTGGGCTGTGTTGTGTTATGTTGTGTTGTGTTATGTTGTGGGCTGTGTTGTGTTATGTTGTGTTATGTTGTGTTGTGTTATGTTGTGGGCTGTGTTGTGTTATGTTGTGTTATGTTGTGTTGTGTTATGTTGTGGGCTGTGTTGTGTTATGTTGTGTTATGTTGTGGGCTGTGTTATGTTGTGTTATGTTGTGTTGTGTTTATGTTGTGGGCTGTGTTGTGTTATGTTGTGTTATGTTGTGTTGTGTTGTGGGCTGTGTTATGTTGTGTTGTGTTATGTTGTGGGCTGTGTTATGTTGTGTTGTGTTATGTTGTGGGCTGTGTTATGTTGTGTTGTGTTGTGGGCTGTGTTATGTTGTGTTATGTTATGGGCTGTGTTATGTTGTGTTGTGTTATGTTGTGGGCTGTGTTATGTTGTGTTGTGTTGTGGGCTGTGTTATGTTGTGTTATGTTATGGGCTGTGTTATGTTGTGTTGTGTTATGTTGTGGGCTGTGTTATGTTGTGTTGTGTTGTGGGCTGTGTTATGTTGTGTTATGTTATGGGCTGTGTTATGTTGTGTTGTGTTATGTTGTGGGCTGTGTTATGTTGTGTTGTGTTATGTTGTGTTATGTTGTGGGCTGTGTTATGTTGTGTTGTGTTATGTTGTGGGCTGTGTTATGTTGTGTTATGTTGTGTTGTGTTATGTTGTGTGCTGTGTTGTGTTGTGTTATGTTGTGGGCTGTGTTGTGTTATGTTGTGTTATGTTGTGTTGTGTTATGTAGTGGGCTGTGTTATGTTGTGTTATGTTGTGGGCTGTGTTATGTTGTGTTGTGTTATGTTGTGGGCTGTGTTGTGTTATGTTGTGTTATGTTGTGTCGTGTTATGTTGTGGGCTGTGTTGTGTTATGTTGTGTTATGTTGTGTTGTGTTATGTTGTGGGCTGTGTTGTGTTATGTAGTGGGCTGTGTTGTGTTGTGTTATGTTGTGTTATGTTGTGTTATGTTGTGGGCTGTGTTATGTTGTGGGCTGTGTTGTGTTGTGGGCTGTGTTGTGTTGTGGGCTGTGTTATGTTGTGGGCTGTGTTGTGTTGTGGGCTGTGTTGTGTTGTGGGCTGTGTTGTGTTGTGGGCTGTGTTGTGTAGTGGGCTGTGTTGTGTTGTGGGCTGTGTTGTGTTATGTTGTGTTATGTTGTGTTGTGTTATGTTGTGGGCTGTGTTGTGTTATGTAGTGGGCTGTGTTATGTTGTGTTATGTTGTGGGCTGTGTTATGTTGTGTTATGTTGTGTTGTGTTATGTTGTGGGCTGTGTTATGTTGTGTTATGTTGTGGGCTGTGTTGTGTTATGTTGTGTTGTGTTATGTTGTGGGCTGTGTTATGTTGTGTTATGTTGTGTTATGTTGTGGGCTGTGTTATGTTGTGGGCTGTGTTGTGTTGTGTTGTGGGCTGTGTTATGTTGTGTTGTGTTGTGGGCTGTGTTGTGTTGTGGGCTGTGTTGTGTTGTGGGCTGTGTTGTGTTGTGGGCTGTGTTATGTTGTGGGGCTGTGTTGTGTTGTGGGCTGTGTTGTGTAGTGGGCTGTGTTGTGTAGTGGGCTGTGTTGTGGGTTGTGTTGTGTTGTGTTGTGTTGTGGGCTGTGTTATGTTGTGGGCTGTGTTATGTTGTGGGCTGTGTTGTGTAGTGGGCTGTGTTGTGTTGTGGGCTGTGTTGTGTAGTGGGCTGTGTTGTGTTGTGTGTTGTGTTGTGTTGTGTTGTGGGCTGTGTTGTGTAGTGGGCTGTGTTGGGTTGTGTTATGTTGTGTTATGTTATGTTGTGGGCTGTGTTGGGTTGTGTTATGTTGTGTTGTGTTGTGTTGTGGGCTGTGTTATGTTGTGGGCTGTGTTATGTTGTGTCATGTAGTTGGTTGTGTTATGTTGGTAAAACCTCTGTCTCTCAAACAGAATTTGTGAACATACAATTTAAACTAGAAGAAACGACAGGGATTGTCCAGAACATTTTAATGACCAAAAACATCTACCTTTTTTTTTTAGATTTTGTGGCGTAGAGAAAGTCTAGATATCAGACAGGGAGGTGATATAAATAACACTTAGTAAAGGAGAATGTTTTGGTATTTTCACCCTCCAGACATGATTCCCTAAAGGTCTTAATGATGTGATGCCCATGTTATGTTATGTTGTAAATGTGAACATGAACTGATGCCGCCACACCGCCTCGGCCGACTCTGACGTTTCTTTCCTGCGCTGTACCCAATGATTTGTGGAAACGTCCTTGATAGGTCGATGTCCTCGTTGTGGTTTTACAGACGTGTTGATTAAGTGATATGTTGTGTGTGTTATGTTGACGTGTTTATTCAGTGATATGTTGTGTGTGTTATGTTGACGTGTTGATTCAGTGATATGTTGTGTGTGTTATGTTGACGTGTTGATTCAGTGTTATGTTGACGTGTTTATTCAGTGTTATGTTGACGTGTTGATTCAGTGTTATGTTGTGTGTGTTATGTTGACGTGTTGATTCAGTGTTATGTTGACGTGTTTATTCAGTGATATGTTGACGTGTTTATTCAGTGATATGTTGACGTGTTTATTCAGTGTTATGTTGACGTGTTTATTCAGTGTTATGTTGACGTGTTTATTAAGTGATATGTTGACGTGTTTATTCAGTGTTATGTTGACGTGTTTATTCAGTGATATGTTGACGTGTTTATTCAGTGTTATGTTTACGTGTTTATTAAGTGTTATGTTCACGCTGGATTAGAATATTTATGAAATGCACGTTGTTATATTTGGTGTCACACTTCTTTCGTGATGCTTGTTTTCCCTCGACTCCAACCCCATTGGATGCGTGGAACGGATGTGGGTGTGGCTATGTCTAAATACGGGTGCTAATTTTTTAATTTTTAAACTCACAAAAGCTGTGAGGAAGGCCTCACGGCCGATACGTTTAATTGAGAGCGGTGACACTTTCAGGAGCAGTGTGGGAGTTTATTATTGTTTCTCGCCATTACTGATGTCACCTTTAAAAACGTGTTCGGGTATAAAGCTGTAGTCACCATAACAGGTGCTATCATAACAGGGTTTATTTGTAACAGGGTTTACCATAACAGGGTTTACCATAACAGGGTTTACCATAACAGGGTTTACCATAACAGGGTTTACCATAACAGGTATTATCATAACAGGTATTATCATAACAGGGTTTCTTATAACAGGGTTTCTTATAACAGGGTTTACTATAACAGGTATTATCATAACAGGGTTTCTTATAACAGGGTTTATTATAACAGGGTTTCTTATAACAGGGTTTCTTATAACAGGGTTTTACCATAACAGGGTTTATTATAACAGGGTTTATTATAACAGGGTTTATTATAACAGGGTTTATTATAACAGGGTTTATTTGTAACAGGGTTTATTATAACAGGGTTTATTATAACAGGGTTTATTATAACAGGGTTTATTATAACAGGGTTTACTATAACAGGGTTTCTTATAACAGGGTTTCTTATAACAGGGTTTACTATAACAGGTATTATCATAACAGGGTTTCTTATAACAGGGTTTACCATAACAGGGTTTCTTATAACAGGGTTTCTTATAACAGGGTTTATTATAACAGGGTTTACTATAACAGGGTTTATTTGTAACAGGGTTTACCATAACAGGGTTTACCATAACAGGGTTTACCATAACAGGGTTTACCATAACAGGTATTATCATAACAGGTATTATCATAACAGGGTTTCTTATAACAGGGTTTCTTATAACAGGGTTTACTATAACAGGTATTATCATAACAGGGTTTCTTATAACAGGGTTTATTATAACAGGGTTTCTTATAACAGGGTTTACCATAACAGGGTTTATTATAACAGGGTTTATTATAACAGGGTTTATTATAACAGGGTTTATTATAACAGGGTTTATTTGTAACAGGGTTTATTATAACAGGGTTTATTATAACAGGGTTTATTATAACAGGGTTTATTATAACAGGGTTTATTATAACAGGGTTTACTATAACAGAGTTTCTTATAACAGGGTTTCTTATAACAGGGTTTACTATAACAGGTATTATCATAACAGGGTTTCTTATAACAGGGTTTACCATAACAGGGTTTCTTATAACAGGGTTTCTTATAACAGGGTTTATTATAACAGGGTTTACTATAACAGGGTTTATTTGTAACAGGGTTTACCATAACAGGGTTTACCATAACAGGGTTTACCATAACAGGTATTATCATAACAGGGTTTCTTATAACAGGGTTTCTTATAACAGGGTTTATTTGTAACAGGAGGGTTTATTTGAAACCGGGTTGATTCGTAACAGGTTTGTTAATAATGCACGTATCCCTATTCAGCCTCTACATTTGCGTAGAGGAAAGTAATTATCTGTAAGAAGTAAGAG
>NW_026286116.1:0-5694 GCF_023373465.1 Oncorhynchus keta | reverse complement strand
ACTCTGTACCGGTACCCTGTATATAGCCTCCACATTGACTCTGTGCCGGTACCCCTGTATACAGCCTCACATTGACTCTGTACTGGTACCCCCTGTATATAGCTCTCCACATTGACTCTGTACCGGGTACCCACCTGTATATAGCCTCCCACATTGACTCTGCACCGGTACCCCCTGTATATAGCCTCCCACATTGACTCTGTACCGTGCCCCCTGTATATAGTCTCCACATTGACTTGTGCCGGTACCCCTGTATATAGCTTCTCCACATTGACTCTGTGCCCGGTACTCCCCTGTATATAGCCTCCACATTGACTCTGTACCAGTACCCTGTGTATGTAAGTATCACACATTGACTCTGTACGGTGCCCTGTGTATGTAATATCACATTGACTCTGTAGCGGTGCCCTGTGTATATAGCCTCCACATTGACTCTGTAAGCGGTACCCTGTGTATATAGCCTCCCATTGACTCTGTGCCGGTGCCCTGTGTATATAGCCTCCACATTGACTCTGTGCCGGTGACTCTGACTCTGTACCGTAACACCCTGTGTATAGCCTCCACATTGACTCTGTGCCGGTACCCCCTGTATATAGCCTCCACGCTGACTCTGTACTGGTACCCCCTGTATATAGCCTCCACATTGACTCTGTGCGGTACCCCCTGTATATAGCCTCCACACAATTGACTCTGTACCGTAACACCCATAATATAAGCCTCCACATTGATGACTCTGTACCGGTACCCCCTGTATATAGCCTCCACATTGACTCTGTACCAATTACCCCCTGTATATAGCCTCCACATTGACTCTGTACCAGTACCCCCTGTATATAGTCTCCACATTGACTCTGTACCAGTACCCCCTGTATATAGCCTCCACATTGACTCTGTACCGTAACACCCTGTATATAGCCTCCACATTGACTCTGTACCGTAACACCCTGTATATACCCTCCACATTGTTATCTTACTGCTCTTTAATTATCAATTTTTTACTGAACACTATTTTATTTTTAAATTGCACTATTGGTTAAGGGTAAGGAAGCTGTAAGATCTACACCTGTTGTATTCGACGCAAGTGACAAATAAACTTTGATTTGATACGCCCCCCACCTGCCCTCCCACACACACACCCTATCTCTCTCCCACACTGCAGAGGTAAATACCTCCAGTCTCAGACAAACACTCAGAACACACCCACCCACCCTCCCCCTACACAGTCAAAACATGAAAACAGACATCATCAGCCCTCCACACACACCGTCTAGACCGACAGCCACAGATCAACAATAATCTGAAGGACACAGACAGACAGAGACAGAGACAGAGACAGAGACAGAGACAGAGACAGAGACAGAGACAGAGACAGAGAGACAGACAGACAGACAGACAGACAGACAGACAGACAGACAGACAGACAGACGCTTTCTACACTCAGACAGACCAAACAGAACAGCCCTTTGAAGGTATTAGGTAGATATGTGGATATCTGTGTGTGTGTCTCAGTAACTGTGTGTGTGTGTGTGTCTGTGTGTGTGTGTGTGTGTGTGTGTCTGTCTCTGTAACTGTGTGTGTGTAACTGTCTGTGTAACTGTGTGTGTGTGTAACTGTCTGTGTAACTGTGTAGACAGACATGCGCTGTGTGAGCTAACAGAACTGACACACTCCAAGCTGCCACACCCATGTCGCTGAGACTCAGCTAGGCCCTGTGTGTGTGTGTGTGTGTGTGTGTGTGTGTGTGTGTGTGTGTGTGTGTGTGTGTGTGTGTGTGTGTGTGTGTGTGTGTGTGTGTGTGTGTGTGTGTGTGTGTGTGTGTGTGTGTGTGTGTGTGTGTCTCTGTAACTGTCTCTGTAACTGTGTGTGTGTGTGTGTGTAGCGCTGTTGTTCCTGTGTGTCGTGTGTGTGTGTCTGTGTAACTGTGTGTGTGTAACTGTCTGTGTAACTGTGTGTGTGTGTAACTGTCTGTGTAACTGTGTGTGTGTGTAACTGTCTGTGTAACTGTGTAGACAGACATGCGCTGTGTGAGCTAACAGAACTGACACACTCCAAGCTGCCACACCCATGTCGCTGAGACTCAGCCTAGGCCCTGTGTGTGTGTGTGTGTGTGTGTGTGTGTGTGTGTGTGTGTGTGTGTGTGTGTGTGTGTGTGTGTGTGTGTGTGTGTGTGTGTGTGTGTGTGTGTGTGTGTGAGCTGCGTGTTGTTCCGCATGTCGTGTGTGTGTGTGCATGTGCAGGCAAGCAGGAAGCCACTATCATTCCAATCCGAATGTCTTTTACGAGACTTGGTGTTTCCACATTCACAAGCTCGCCCTGGCTTCACGAAACAAAACACTTTCAACCTGACTGCTCACTGAATTCTTTGCTGTGTAATTTATATATATTTTTGTATCTTAACGAAATGGGCCGAAACTGAAGAGGCAGAGGCCAGCAAAGGGAAGTCACCCTACTGTCTGAGAAACACAACACCTCTTTATTATGTCCATTCACCATCACACCAACGAGATTCAGGATCCAAGTTCACCGTGTGTCTGCCTTTTTGACTTATCATCAACACCAACGAGATCTAGGATCCAAGTTCACCGTGTGTCTGCCTTGGACTTATCATCAACACCAACGAGATCTAGGATCCAAGTTCACCGTGTGTCTGCGGTAGACGTTGACCTTTTTAACCTGTCTTCTTTAAGGTTGCTGCCCCTGTCATCACCAAGCCTATCTCTGACCTTTTCAAGGTATTACTGCACTGTTGGAGCTAGAAACACAAGCATTTAGCTACTAGGTATTACTGTACTGTTGGAGCTAGAAACACAAGCATTTAGCTAGGTATTACTGTACTGTTGGAGCTAGAAACACAAGCATTTAGCTACTAGGTATTACTGTACTGTTGGAGCTAGAAACACAAGCATTTAGTTAGGTATTACTGTACTGTTGGAGCTAGAAACACAAGCATTTAGCTAGGTATTACTGTACTGTTGGAGCTAGAAACACAAACATTTAGCTAGGTATTACTGTACTGTTGGAGCTAGAAACACAAGCATTTAGCTAGGTATTACTGTACTGTTGGAGCTAGAAACACAAGCATTTAGCTAGGTATTACTGTACTGTTGGAGCTAGAAACACAAGCATTTAGCTAGGTGTTACTGTACTGTTGGAGCTAGAAACACAAGCATTTAGCTAGGTGTTACTGTACTGTTGGAGCTAGAAACACAAGCATTTAGCTAGGTGTTACTGTACTGTTGGAGCTAGAAACATGAGCATTTAGCTAGTGGGTGTTACTGTTGGAGCTAGAAACACACGCATTTAGCTAGGTATTACTGTTGGAGCTAGAAACACAAGAATTTAGCTAGTGTTACTTTACTGTTGGAGCTAGAAACACAAGCATTTAGCTAGGGATTACTGTTGGAGCTAGAAACACAAGCATTTAGCTAGTATTACTGGTTGGAGCTAGAAACACAAGCATTTAGCTAGGTATTACTGTATTATTGGAGCTAGAAACAGGCATTTAGCTAGGTATTACTGTACTGTTGGAGCTAGAAACACAAGCATTTAACTAGGTATTACTGTTGGAGCTAGAAACACAAGCATTTAGCTAGGTATTACTGTACTGTTGGAGCTAGAAACACAAGCATTTAGCTAGGGTTACTGTACTGTTGGAGCTAGAAACACAGGCATTTAGCTAGGTGTTACTGTACTGTTGAGCTAGAAACACAAGCATTTAGCTAGGTCACTGTTGGAGCTAGAAACACAAGCACTTAGCTAGGTATTACTGTTGGAGCGAAACACAAGCATTTAACTAGGTATTACTGTACTGTTGGAGCTAGAAACACAGGCATTTAACTGGTACACTGCAGTGGAACAAGAAACACTTTAGCTAGGTATTACTGTTGGAGCTAAATTTAGCTTTTATTAGGGGGCAGGGGTATTATTGAGAAGGATTTAGCTTTATGTACTGTTGGATAGAAACACAAGGAATTTAGGGTATTCCTTAAGGAGCTAGGGCATTTAGCTAGGGATTACTGTTGGAGCTAGAAACACAAGCATTTAGCTGGGTGTTACTGTATTATTGGAGCTAGAAACACAGGCATTTAGCTAGGTGTTACTGTACTGTTGGAGCTAGAAACACAAGCATTTAGCTAGGTATTACTGTATTGTTGGAGCTAGAAACACAAGCATTTAGCTAGGTATTACTGTACTGTTGGAGCTAGAAACAGAAGCATTTAGCTAGGTATTACTGTATTATTGGAGCTAGAAACACAGGCATTAGCTAGGTATTACTGTACTGTTGGAGCTAGAAACACAAGCATTTAGTTAGGTATTACTGTACTGTTGGAGCTAGAAACACAAGCATTTAGCTCGGTGTTACTGTACTGTTGGAGCTAGAAACACAAGCATTTAGCTAGGTATTACTGTACTGTTGGAGCTAGAAACACAAGCATTTAGCTAGAGTATTACTGTACTGTTGGAGCTAGAAACACAAGCATTTAGCTAAGGTATTACTGTACTGTTGGAGCTAGAAACACAAGCATTTAGTTAGGTATTACTGTACTGTTAGACTAGAAACACAAGCATTTAGTTAGGTGTTACTGTACTGTTGGAGCTAGAAACACAAGAACATTTAGCTAGGTATGTACTATTTGGAGCTAGAAACACAAGTATTTAGCTAGGTATTACTGTACTGTTGGAGCTAGAAACACAGGCATTTAGCTAGGTGTTACTGTACTGTTGGAGCTAGAAACACAAGCATTTAGCTAGGTATTACTGTACTGTTGGAGCTAGAAACAGAAGCATTAGCTAGGTATTACTGTTGGAGCTAGAAACACAAGCATTTAACTAGGTATTACTGTACTGTTGGAGCTAGAAACACAGGCATTTAACTAGGTATTTACTGCTGTTGGAGCAAGAAACACAGGAATTTAGCTAAGGTATTACTGTTGGAGCTAGAAACACAAGCATTTAGCCCAAGGATTACTGTGTGTGGAGGCTAGAAGCACAAGCATTTAGCTAGGTATTACTGTATTGGAGCTAGAAACACAGGCATTTAGCTAGGTATTACTGTACTGTTGGAGCTAGAAAACACAAGAATTTAGCCAAGGTATTACTGTTGGAGCTAAAGCAAGCATTTAGCTAGGGATTACTGTATTATTGGAGCTAGAAACACAAGCATTTAGCTAGGTATTACTGTATTATTGGAGCTAGAAACACAGGCATTTAGCTAGGTGTTACTGTACTGTTGGAGCTAGAAACACAAGCATTTAGCTAGGTATTACTGTACTGTTGGAGCTAGAAACACAAGCATTTAGCTAGGTATTACTGTATATTGGAGCTAGAAACACAGGCATTTAGCTAGGTATTACTGTACTGTTGGAGCTAGAAACACAAGCATTTAGTTAGGTATTACTGTACTGTTGGAGCTAGAAACACAAGCATTTAGCTAGGTATTACTGTACTGTTGGAGCTAGAAACACAAGCACTTAGCTAGGTATTACTGTACTGTTGGAGCTAGAAACACAAGCATTTAGCTAGGTGTTACTGTACTATTGGAGCTAGAAACACAGGCATTTAGCTAGGTATTACTGTACTGTTGGAGCTAGAAACACAGGCATTTAGCTAGGTGTTACTGTACTGTTGGAGCTAGAAACACAAGCATTTAGCTAGGTATTACTGTACTGTTGGGCTAGAAACACGAAGCATTTA
>NW_026286115.1:5000-8860 GCF_023373465.1 Oncorhynchus keta | reverse complement strand
CCTCTGGAGGCTCTACACTTGCGTCACACCCTGCATATGGAGACTCCCACCACGTTTTCAGATCAAGCATAAATGGGCTTTTAGTCCAGGCCTCCTGCAATGGATTAGTTCCCTGAAATGGGACCATATGTATATGTTTTATATAGAAAACAATCTTGGTCGACCAAAGCCTAACGACCAAACAATTGACCAGTGCGACTAATTGGGGTCCTAGTTTGGTAATATGATTGACTGTTGTTATATGTCCCTGTACACGTTGTTAACACTGCTGCTGACCCTGTGAAAAAGCCACAGGCAGTATCTAAGTAAGAGGACCATGTTTAGAAACAGATCCTCTATTAACTGTCTGAAGAAGAAGATGTTCCTCTGACACTATCTAACGTTCAGACAGATGGACTGCCTCCAGGAGAAACTGGCTTTATGATGAACTCTCTCTCTCTTTAGCCTGAGGATATTCTGTGGTGATAAGAATGGCTGGGCTGTAGTAGCTGTATTAGACAGGGTTGTACGTGAATAGGGAGGACGTCTGGGACATTGGGACTAGCAGTGATCTGCTCCTCCTCATGTGTAGTCTTATTACCATGTTAGAGAGGGAGGACTGTGACCCTAGGGCCCTACGGTCCAGAGACAGACAGGAGGGGGTTTGTGGTTCTCTGTGGCTCTGAAGCTGCTATAAAACCTCTGTTCTTTCCTTCCTTCCTTTCAGCAGATGTACTCAGATCTGTGGGAACAAAGTGAGACAGTGAAGGAGACCGGGATGCACTTCTAGCTATTCAACAGGGCTTGTTACTACTGGGTGACAGCTGTACTGTGTAAAACAGGTTCCTAGCACTACCAGCTCTTTGAATGGCTGCTCTCTGTGTCTCAGAATAGGAATAGCTACAACTGTCGGGTCTAGATGCACAAGCATTTCACTCCACTCGCAATAACATCTGCTAACCATGTGTATGTGATCAATAACATCTGCTAACCATGTGTATGTGACCAATAACATCTGCTAACCAAGTGTATGTGATCAATAACATCTGCTAACCATGTGTATGTGACCATTAACATCTGCTAACCATGTGTATGTGACCATTAACATCTGCTAACCATGTGTATGTGACCAATAACATCTGCTAACCATGTGTATGTGACCAATAACATCTGCTAACCATGTCCCAGTATCATTACTGTACAGCATCAGCTTTCACACTACTGATACTGCTGTAACATCAGATGTCCTCATGAAGTAGTGCTCTGTACATGGCCCAGCCTTCACACCAACACACACTGCATCTCTCTGGTTAGGGGTAGGGGTTGGACATCAGTCCTCAGGGGAACGAGTACTGTACGTATTCAGTTCAACTGACTTGAATGTTTTTGTCTAGACCTCAACACTCCAGTAGACTGGTCTTTCTGACTGTTTACTGACTGGTCTTCTGACTGTTTACTGACTGGTCTTACTGACTGTTTACTGACTGGTCTTACTGACTGTTTACTGACTGGTCTTACTGACTGTTTACTGACTGGTCTTACTGACTGTTTACTGACTGGTCTTCTGACTGGTCTTACTGACTGGTCTTCTGACTGTTTACTGACTGGTCTTCTGACTGTTTACTGACTGGTCTTCTGACTGTTTACTGACTGGTCTTCTGACTGTTTACTGACTGGTCTTACTGTCTGTTTACTGACTGGTCTACTGACTGGTCTTACTGACTGGTCTTACTGACTGGTCTACTGACTGGTCTTCTGACTGTTTACATTGACTGGTCTTATTGACTGTTTTACTGGACTGTTTTACTGTGCTCTACTATGTGTTCTAGGTAAAGAGAACGTACAGCCACGGGACGCATCGGGCAGGTGCCATGCGTCAGATCAGTCTGGTGGGGGCAGTGGGACGAGGAGGTGGGGGATTACTTCCCCAGAGTTCATCTCTATGCTGGAGGAGTCGCTCTTCCTAGAGGTGAGTAGCCCTGACACAGAATAATGAAAGATCCATCATTCTATAGATAATATCAATCTATAGGTATTACGTTGGATTTAGTCATTTTCATAGGTTTCAAAAAAATACTTTAGTTCTGGCCACATTGTTTAGGGAGAATTCAACTCATTGGATCTATAAACAAAAGGAAAGTTGCCCTCTAGTGGTTGAGAAGGGTAATTATGGTTTCAACAACAACAAGAAAGCATTGTTTTTGATGGATGTCTGAAAGATGATGTTTCCTCTTTCCTGTTCCTGTGTGTTTTCTCACACACTCTATCTATCACTCTACTCCTCCCCGTTGTAACTCTGGCGCACCCTTCTCCCTCCAGCGGACGCTACCCGTGGGGTACGTTCTCCAGTCTGAAACTGAAGAGTCCAACAGAGAGTGATGACGGGCCCATCATGTGGTACGACCTGGGAACAGATGATCCCTGTTGCTGACATACCAAAGTCTCTACATAAGGAGAAGGTGAGGGGCTCACTGTACTGTGTCACAGGGTAGTAGGTCCTACTTTCACACAGAGATGCAAATGTCTGTATTTTTTACAGGATCCTACTTCAAAAGGAAGTACTCAGGGTCTTAAATGGGCAGATTATGTTCTATTCTCCTCACGGGGACCTAAAATGTATTTCCATTCAACATCCTATTTTCCCTAACCTCTAATTGTAACCCTAACTAACCACTGCATTTAAAATAGCCTTTAAAAATATATATATATATATATATGTATGTGTGTGTGTATATATATATATATATATGTATTTCACCTTTTATTTAAACAGGTAGGCCAGTTGACAATAAGTTCTCATTTACAACTGTGACCTGGCCAAGATAAAGCAAAGCAGTCCGACACAAACAACAACATAGAGTTACACATGGAATAAACAAACATACAGTCAATAACACCGTAGAGGAACAGTGTGTGTAAATGAGGTAAGATAAGGGAGGTAAGGCAAGAAATAGACCATAGTGATGGAATAATTACAATAGAGCAATTAAACACTGGAATGGTAGATGTGCAGAAGATGAATGTGCAAGTAGAGATACTGGGGTGCAAAGGAGCAAAATAAATAACCATATGGGGATGAGGTAGTTGGATGGGCTGTTTACAGATGGAAACCAGACTCGAAACCAGATTGCATAGCGGAGAAGGTACGGTGGGATTCGAAATGGTCGGTAATCTGTTTGTTAACTTGGCTTCAAAGACCTTAGAAAGACAGGGTAGGATAGATATAGGTATGTAGCAGTTTGGGTCTAGAGTGTCTCCCTTTGAAGAGGGGGATGACCACGGCAGCTTTCCAATCTTTAGGGATCTCAGACGACACGAAGAGAGGTTGAACAGGCTAGTAATAGGGGTTGCAACAATTTTGGCTGATGATTTTAGAAAGAGAGGGTCGATGTTGTGTTGATATTGGTTTCGGTTTAAGTGTCTGTTCTTCTTAAAAGAGAAGCTGATTTTCCACTCTACACACGTGCAGAATGTACTTCACTCTGTCCAGCAAATAGCTATTTCTTTTCATCCTCCTCTTTTTTCCCTCTTAATGTCCTGACTGTAATGTTGCTTTCCATAAACATGAGGTCTGCATCCCAAATCATACCCTATTCCCTATATAGTGCACTACTTTCAACCAGGCCAGGGCCCTGTAGGGCACTATGGAGAATTGGTTGTCATTTGGGACGCTGTAGAAATGAGTCTTGCTATCATCTCTGAACCTCTCATCTTCTCAGGATGAGGTGATTAGCTCATCAACCTCTCATCTTCTCAGGATGAGGTGATTAGCTCTCTCTGAACCTCTCATCTTCAGGATCTTCTCATCTTCTCAGGATGAGGTGATTAGCTCATCTCTGAACCTCTCATCTTCTCAGGATGAGGTGATTAGCTCATCTCTG
>NW_026286114.1:0-11076 GCF_023373465.1 Oncorhynchus keta | reverse complement strand
TACATTTACATTTACATTTAAGTCATTTAGCAGACGCTCTTATCCAGAGCGACTTACAAATTGGTGCATTCACCTTATAACATCCAGTGGAACAGCCACTTTACAATAGTGCATCTAAATCTTTTAAGGGGGGGTGAGAAGGATTACTTTATCCTATCCTAGGTATTCCTTAAAGGGTGGGGTTTCAGGTGTCTCCGGAAGGTGGTGATTGACTCCGCTGTCCTGGCGTCGTGAGGGAGTGTGTTCCACCATTGGGGAGCCAGAGCAGCGAACAGTTTTGACTGGGCTGAGCGGGAACTGTACTTCCTCAGTGGTAGGGAGGCGAGCAGGCCAGAGGTGGATGAACGCAGTGCCCTTGTTTGGGTGTAGGGCCTGATCAGAGCCTGGAGGTACTGAGGTGCCGTTCCCCTCACAGCTCCGTAGAAGGCAGCACCATGGTCTTGTAGCGGATGCGACTTCAACTGGAAGCCAGTGGAGAGGCGGAGGAGCGGGGTGACGTGAAGAGAACTTGGGAAGGTTGAACACCAGACGGGCTGCGGGCATTCTGGATGAGTTGTAGGGGTTTTAATGGCACAGGCAGGAGCCCAGCCAACAGCGGTTGCAGTAATCCAGACGGGAGATGACAAGTGCCTGGATTAGGACCTGCGCCGCTTCCTGTGTGAGGCAGGGTTCGTACTCTGCGGATGTTGTAGAGCATGAACCTACAGGAACGGGCCACCGCGATGTTGGTTGAGAACGACAGGGTGTTGTCCAGGATCACGCCAAGGTTCTTAGCGCTCTGGGAGGAGGACACAATGGAGTTGTCAGCCATGATGGCGAGATCATGGAACGGGCAGTCCTTCCCGAGAGGAAGAGCAGCTCCGTCTTGCCGAGTTCAGCTTGAGGTGGTGATCCGTCATCACACTGATATGTCTGCCAGACATGCAGAGATGCGATTCGCCACCTGGTCATCAGAAGGGGAAAGGAGAAGATTAATTGTGTGTCGTCTGCATAGCAATGATAGGAGAGACCATGTGAGGTTATGACAGAGCCAGAGTGACTTGGTGTATAGCGAGAATAGGAGAGGGCCTAGAACAGAGCCTGGGGGACACCAGTGGTGAGAGCGCGTGGTGAGGAGACAGATTCTCGCCACGCCACCTGGTAGGAGCGACCTGTCAGGTAGGACGCAATCCAAGCGTGGGCGCGCGCCGAGAGATGCCCAACTCGGAGAGGGTGGAGAGGAGGATCTGATGGTTCACAGTATCGAAGGCAGCCGATAGGTCTAGAAGGATGAGAGCAGAGGAGAGAGTTAGCTTTAGCAGTGCGGAGCGCCTCCGT
The DNA here is from genome assembly GCF_023373465.1 of Oncorhynchus keta. Taxonomy (NCBI): domain Eukaryota; kingdom Metazoa; phylum Chordata; class Actinopteri; order Salmoniformes; family Salmonidae; genus Oncorhynchus; species Oncorhynchus keta. Next base: position 9,759 of record NW_026286114.1, on the reverse strand, counting down.
GATACAGAGAAGAGCAGCCTCAGTTGAATGACTAGTCTTGAAACCTGACTGATTTGGATCAAGAAGGTCATTCTGAGAGAGATAGCGGGAGAGCTGGCCAGGACGGCACGTTCAGAGTTTTGGAGAAAAAAGAAAGAAGGGATACTGGTCTGTAGTTGTTGACATCGGAGGATCGAGTGTAGGTTTTTCAGAAGGGTGCAACTCTCGCTCTCTTGAAGACGGAAGGGGCGTAGCCAGCGGTCAGGGATGAGTTGATGAGCGAGGTGAGGTAAGGGAGAAGGTCTCCGAAATGGTCTGGAGAAGAGAGGAGGGGATAGGGTCGAGCGGGCAGGTTGTTGGGCGGCCGGCCGTCACAAGACGCAAGATTTCATCTGGAGAGAGGGGAGAAAGAGGTCAGAGCACAGGGTAGGGCAGTGTGAGCAGAACCAGCGGTGTCGTTTGACTTAGCAAGCGAGGATCAGATGTCGTCGACCTTCTTTTCAAAAAAACAATCAAGGGCAAACAATTCACACAATGAAGTTATGAAACATTGAATGCGAACGAAATGGCAGGAAAGAGATGTGCCTTTGTGCATCTTAGCCACACTCCCCTTCTTCTTGGACCATGGAATCCTCAATGAATAGTCCACTTTTTTACAACTGTTTGACTAAAACAATCTCGGTTGTATTGACCAAACAATCGACCAGTCAAATAAAACAGGGTCAGCCCGTCAGAGGGATGTTGTCGCCCTGTTGTTTGATGTTGCGATTACCTGGTCCTGGCATCGGGGTCTCCAGGACCAGAGCAGAGTCCTGGGGCCTGACAGTCCCGTTCCAGCGGTGCAAAACGTTTTACCAGGCAGAGCGACTCCTCCAAGGCAGGAAAGGCTCCCTCGGGCCCTTTCACCTAACCACCTCTGCCGAGTATTTTTGGTGAAGTGGAGTCAATTGAGCCACCTGTTCTGAGAAGTGGGCCAGATTGACTTCGACCAACTCTCTACCACCTTGGGCGAGAGAGATGTTCAGCGATGAGATGTGTTTAGCCTGGGCTACAGCTACATTGGTGAACTCACCAATGAGAGTCTCCTTATTGTCCAGGTTAGCTGGGGAATGCCCCTCTGCAGCCCGCCCGTGGTCATCCATCATCCGGTCACACCAAAGGCACATTTTCCAGACACCCCTGTTCCGTATGCTGTCTGTCCTTCTGGTTAGTGAACATCTCACAGTGGTAGCATTAGACACTCAATGGTTGGCCATTGATATCCATTGGATAGCCGTCGGTAGCCATAATGCTAAAGAACAAGAGCAGTCTAGCCACAGTTAGCAGCCCTATAGCTTAAAGTCCAGTAAGGCAGTGTGTTCCATGAATAGCTCAAATAGGCTACAAAAACAAACAAAAAACAAGTGCATCAGTTCGGACCTGTACAGGCCGTCGGTCGATACACTCGAGTAAGTCAAATATAAAATAGCCTATAAGTTAGGATAAAATAGCTCACAGACGAGTTGAACAACTCGCTTCAAACTTAACTTGCGTCATCCCAGAATGCAATGCTGGGGAATATTATGATGGCACCTTGTGATCTTCCATCAGAGTGTGAAGGCCTTGAATGATGTAGAGACCATGTTGGTACAGTAGGTGAGGTTAGCGGTCAGAGAATAAGAGAGGCGAGGTAAAGAGAGAAACAGCGAGAGTCCTCCCAACTCCAATGGAATAAGCTGGGCATTGAGCTGTTCATGCTGAATGGACAGTAAATCTTTTGTTCACTTTTATTCTGTCATTGGGAATTGAAACCGTGAGGATGACTTTTTGTAATGATTACTACAATACACAATTTTAAAGACTATAATCCTTTATCTCTCCTAGCATACCAAACACTACTAGTAGGATGAATCCTACTCCTGCACGACTGTGCTTCAAGGCACACGATTTAGTGAAAGCAGGTCCACTTGGTCCTTGACTCAAACTATGGGAAGAATAGAAAGGTCAGTGCACTCACTGGCAGACAGGTCAGACAGTGCATTAGTGTTCCTACGTACCTGAGGGGACAAACAAACATGCTTTAGGAGAAGAGAACATCGCCAGAGACATTAGGACTGGTGGGAGCGGAAGGACTTCAAACGAAACTGACATTCAACATGTTCCAGTAATAGACTAAATATAAGCGTTCCTTTTTATTGCAGGAGTGCAATCGCTGATCATTTAGTAATTAAAAGCTCTTCTGCTTGTAGCCTCTCACTCCAAACTGTGGTACTGCAAGGCAGAGTATGTCTCCTCTAGTATTCTCTCTTACTGGAAGAATAACTATAGAAACACACACTTAATATACGAAGTACACTATTCAGTGTGTGTGTGGGTGGGTGGGTGGGTGGGTGTAGGTGTGTTGTTGGTTGGGGTTAGGTGCATGAGTGCGTGGATGCCTGTGTGTGTGTGCTTGTCTGTGTTTTTGCATGCGTCTGTCCCGTTGTCTGGGAGACTCATCTGATTTTGGTGCCGGAGCAACCGGTCCTAGCTAGTGAGGCACGTTGTTTAATTAAGGTGAGGTGTATTCAGAGAGAAGAGAACAAACCTCTAAAAAACTCAGAGCAGAGCGGCAGGCTTCACTCTCTCCCTTCTCTCTCTTTTTATTTCTTTCTCCCAGTCCCAGTATGGGCGGGGAGGGGCACCGTGTCAGAGAGGGAGGGAGAGAGAAAGGAGAAGAGAGCTAAGAGCATTGAGAGAGAGAAATAAAGAGAAGGGGAGTGCGTGAGAGAGCAGGTGTGTGACAGGCAGAGGCAGAGTTGAGAGAGTCCTAGCCATCTGCTTTTAACTGATCTCTGATACATTTATCCAGGTGCATCACTGCTCACAGCTGACACAGAGTGAGTAACTTACTTTGCTCTTATTTCTGTTTCATCATGTTTGTTCTGATAGTACCTACGGCTTTTACTTTATGACCCTATGATTTCATTCTGTAGCATTATATATAGGTTGGATTTGTTATGTAATCTGTGTTGTGGTGGTGGTGGGGGGAGGGTGAAGCTGTGGCAGCTTTGTACTTCCTACAAACTGATATGTAGGAGTTTTTACGTAGAGGCAGGCGGGCGGACTGGCGGGCTTTTGGGCAGGCGGGACTCTGGATGAGAACATAATGATGTTTGTTTCCAACATTAGGGCTGTTTTCCTAATTAGGTGAAATCTGCTTTGTGTTTTGTATCCTTGCCACGATACTAAGGAGTTTCATGATACTGGTATGGTCATGGCCTAGTAAGGAGAGAGGAGAGAGGGTCCCCTACTGCTCTGATGTGATATTGTTGTTATTTATGTGCTCTGACAGTTTGTGCGTGGTGTGTGGTGCATGGTACAGTGTGTTTCCTCTCTCCTGATTCATGTCATTGGGGAAGAATGAGTCATCTATATTAGAACTACGCACACTTGCAATCACTCCTCAAGTCGCTAATCTCTTTCCGAACTTCTGACAGATCTTCTCTCTCTAAATTACACATCTAAATTAAATACATCCCACAACCACCAGGACCACCTCCTCCTTAGGGAGTTAGTCTGCTGGCTGGTGTGTGTGTACTCCAGCACTGTCCATCCACAGTGTGTGTGTGTGCATGTGTGTGTCTGGGTGTGTGTGTACTCCAGCACTGTCCATCCACTGTGTGTGTGTCTGGGTGTGTGTCTGTGTGTGTACTCCAGCACTGTCCATCCACAGTGTGTGTGTGTGCATGTGTGTGTCTGGGTGTGTGTGTACTCCAGCACTGTTCATCCACAGTGTGTGTGCATGCATGTGTGTGTCTGGGTGTGTGTCTGGGTGTGTGTGTGTGTGTGTGTATTCCAACACTGTCCATCCACAGTGTGTGTGCGTGCATGTGCGTGTCTGGGTGTGTGTGTGTACTCCAGCACTGTCCATCCACAGTGTGTGTGCGTGCATGTGTGTCTGGATGTGTGTCTGGGTGTGTGTGTGTACTCCAGCACTGTCCATCCACAGTGTGTGTGCGTGCATGTGTGTGTCTGGGTGTGTGTGCACTCCATACACAGTGTTTGTGTCAGGTCTAATTAGCTGTGTTGGGCAGCTAAAGTTCTGTCTTGATCTCTCATGAGACATACTGGAGCTGCCTGCATGGCCTCATTGAATTCCACTAAAGACACACTGGTTTCAGCTTCATCTCCTCAAGAAACTGTCAATCAGGAGGTCTCTCTTTCAGTAAGATGACGAGAGCTGCTATATCAACCACTCAGCTTGTCACGAGTTCGACCGAGGTGTTTCCCCTTCCCGGGTGGGTGGAGCTCGGCGGTCGTCGTCACCGGCCTATTAGCTGCCACTGATTGTTTTCCTCCCCTCCTTGTATGTTTAGTGGTAGCACCTGTTTATGTTAATTAGTTTGTCTTTATTAGTCAGCCGGCCCGCCTGGTTGTTGTGCGGGATTATTTCATTGTAACCTTCGGCTCTGTTGTAAAGGTACGTGTTAGTGCCTGGTCTTGTATTTTTCCATTGTATTTTTTGATTCCCTGTGTTTTGGGAACGTAACTTTTGTGAACTCCCTGTGGTGCGTTGGTGCTATTAAAAGACGCACAGCATTGAACTCTGTCTCCTGCATTTGACTTCACACCCACGACACCCGGAGCATTACAGAATCCCGCACCTAAAAATCAAATGAAGTCAGCAGGAGCAGCAGCCAACCCTCTCCCATCGATGGAGGAACGGGTTCTCCACCACACCACCGTCCTCCATCGGATCGGATCCGCGATGGATCAAGTGATGGAGAGAATGGACAGATGGGAGAGGAAGGGTCTCCTCTCTCCACCTTCGGCACCCACGGTTCCGGACTCCCCATCTCCGGACTCCAGCACCCTCCGTTTGACGCTACCGAGGGCTTATGATGGAGCAGCGGCGGGTTGCCAGGGGTTTTTGCTTCAGCTGGAGCTATACCTGGCCACCATCAGACCCACTCCCTCAGGAGCAGAGAGGGTGAGTGTCCTCATCTCCTGCCTCACGGGTCGTGCTCTGGAGTGGGCGAACGCAGTCTGGAATGGCCCAGACTCAGCGCGGGAGCACTACACAGAGTTTTCCTGCTGCTTCCGTGCCGTGTTTGATCACCCTCTCGACGGCCGAGCGGTGGGAGAACGACTATTTCATCTCAGGCAGGAGAAGAGGAGCGCCCAGGATTACGCGCTGGAGTTCCGGACCTTGGCAGCCGGATCTGGGTGGAACGACAGGGCCCTTATGGACCACTACAGGTGTAGTCTCCGAGAGGACGTCCGCCGGGAGCTAGCTACTTCCGGGTTGGAGCGAGTGGTCGCATTCGCACTTCGGTCCGCAGGTAGTATTACTTTTCATTACTTTTCATTACATTTCATTATAGCACAACGGTTTGATTTGTCTAATCTTAGCAATTTCTTCTTAGCTAGCTACATAGCCGTCTTTGTATCAAAGATAATTGCGTAATTATCGTATTTCGTCGTCCTAACGTAGTCTACTGCCCAGCAGCTAGCCACATAGCTAACGTCCACCGTATAGCAGCACCGTAGAAACTATTACACTCAACTGAACGACTTGATTAGTGTAGTGTTAGCTAGCTACATAGTTGTCTTTGCTGTCTTCGTATCCAAGATAATTGTGTAGTTTAGAGTGTGTAGTCTTAGAGTGATTATCTTAATTTACCGAGGTTAGCTAGCCAGCTATTTGTCGTCCTTAACGTAGGAGACACTGCTAGCTAGCTCACAGCTAACAGCTAACAGCTAGCCAACGTCTACCGAATTAACTTCCCACTCAACAACCCGGTCGCATTCCGCTTCGCTCCACAGGTAGTATCACATTTTCATTTAATTTCATTACATTTCATTACAGCACAACGGTTTGATTTGCTTGATCGTAGCTAGCTACATAGCTAGCTACATAGCCGTCCTTGTATCAAAGATAATTGTGTAGTCTAGAGCGATTTTCTAGGTTAGCTAGCCAGCTATTGTCGTTCTTTTAACGCAACGTAACGTAATCAACACTGCTAGCTAGCCAGCTAGTCCCCGAATAGCTGCACTGTAGAAACTATTACACTTAACGGAACGACTTGATTAGTGTAGTGTCAACAACGCAGCCACTGCCAGCTAGCCTAGTTCAGCAGTACTGTATCATTTTAATCATTTTAGTCAATAAGATTCTTGCTACGTAAGCTTAACTTTCTGAACATTCGAGACGTGTAGTCCACTTGTCATTCAATCTCCTTGCATTAGCGTAGCCTCTTCTGTAGCCTGTCAACTATGTGTCTGTCTATCCCTGTTCTCTCCTCTCTGCACAGACCATACAAACGCTCCACACCGCGTGGCCGCGGCCACCTAATCTGGTGGTCCCAGCGCGCACGACCCACGTGGAGTTCCAGGTCTCCGGTAGCCTCTGGAACTGCCGATCTGCGGCCAACAAGGCAGAGTTCATCTCAGCCTATGCCTCCCTCCAGTCCCTCGACTTCTTGGCACTGACGGAAACATGGATCACCACAGATAACACTGCTACTCCTACTGCTCTCTCCGTCCGCCCACGTGTTCTCGCACACCCGAGAGCTTCTGGTCAGCGGGGTGGTGGCACCGGATCCTCATCTCTCCCAAGTGGTCATTCTCTCTTTCTCCCCTTACCCATCTGTCTATCGCCTCCTTTGAATTCCATGCTGTCGCAGTTACCAGCCCTTTCAAGCTTAACATCCTTATCATTTATCGCCCTCCAGGTTCCCTCGGAGAGTTCATCAATGAGCTTGATGCCTTGATCAAATCAAATCAAATCAAATTTATTTATATAGCCCTTCGTACATCAGCTGATATCTCAAAGTGCTGTACAGAAACCCAGCCTAAAACCCCAAACAGCAAACAATGCAGGTGTAAAAGCACGGTGGCTAGGAAAAACTCCCTAGAAAGGCCAAAACCTAGGAAGAAACCTAGAGAGGAACCGGGCTATGTGGGGTGGCCAGTCCTCTTCTGGCTGTGCCGGGTAGAGATTATAACAGAACATGACCAAGATGTTCAAATGTTCATAAATGACCAGCATGGTCAAATAATAATAAGGCAGAACAGTTGAAACTGGAGCAGCAGCACAGTCAGGTGGACTGGGGACAGCAAGGAGCCATCATGTCAGGTAGTCCTGGGGCACGGTCCTAGGGCTCAGGTCCTCCGAGAGAGAGAAAGAAAGAGAGAATTAGAGAGAGCATATGTGGGGTGGCCAGTCCTCTTCTGGCTGTGCCGGGTGGAGATTATAACAGAACGTGGCCAAGATGTTCAAATGTTCATAAATGACCAGCATGGTTGAATAATAATAAGCTCCTTTCCTGAGGACGGCTCACCTCTCACAGTTCTGGGCGACTTTAACCTCCCCACGTCTACCTTTGACTCATTCCTCTCTGCCTCCTTCTTTCCACTCCTCTCCTCTTTTGACCTCACCCTCTCACCTCCCCCCCCTACTCACAAGGCAGGCAATATGCTCGACCTCATCTTTACTAGATGCTGTTCTTCCACTAACCCCATTGCAACTCCCCTCCAAGTCTCCGACCACTACCTTGTATCCTTTTCCCTCTCGCTCTCATCCAACACTTCCACACTGCCCCTACTCGGATGGTATCGCGCCGTCCCAACCTTCGCTCTCTCCCCGCTACTCTCTCCTTTTCCATCATCTCTTCCCTCTGCTCAAACCTTCTCCAACCTATCTCCTGATTCTGCCTCCTCAACCCTCCTCTCCTCCCTTTCTGCATCCTTTGACTCTCTATGTCCCCTATCCTCCAGGCCGGCTCGGTCCTCCCCTCCCGCTCCCGTGGCTCGACGACTCATTGCGAGCTCACAGAACAGGGCTCCGGCAGCCGGCGGAAATGGAGGAAAACTCGCCTCCTGCGGACCTGGCATCCTTCACTCCCTCCTCTCTACATTTTCCTCCTCTGTCTCTGCTGCTAAAGCCACTTTCTACCACTCTAAATTCCAATCATCTGCCTCTAACCCTAGGAAGCTCTTTGCCACCTTCTCCTCCCTCCTGAATCCCCCCTCCTCCCTCTCTGCAGATGACTTCGTCAACCATTTTGAAAAGAAGGTCGACACATCCGATCCTCGTTTGCTAAGTCAAACGACACCGCTGGTTCTGCTCACACTGCCCTACCCTGTGCTCTGACCTCTTTCTCCCCTCTCTCTCCAGATGAAATCTACGTCTCTTGTGACGGCCGGCCGCCCAACAACCTGCCCGCTTGACCCTATCCCCTCCTCTCTTCTCCAGACCATTTCCGGAGACCTTCTCCCTTACCTCACCTCGCTCATCAACTCATCCCTGACCGCTGGCTACGTCCCTTCCGTCTTCAAGAGAGCGAGTTGCACCCCTTCTGAAAAACCTACACTCGATCCCTCCGATGTCAACAACTACAGACCAGTATCCCTTCTTTCTTTTCTCTCCAAAACTCTTGAGCGTGCCGTCCTTGGCCAGCTCTACCGCTATCTCTCTCAGAATGACCTTCTTGATCCAAATCAGTCAGGTTTCAAGACTAGTCATTCAACTGAGACTGCTCTTCTCTGCATCACGGAGCGCTCCGCACTGCTAAAGCTAACTCTTTCTCCTCTGCTCTCATCCTTCTAGACCTATCGGCTGCCTTCGATACTGTGAACCATCAGATCCTCCTCTCCACCCTCTCTGAGTTGGGCATCTCCGGCGCGGCCCACGCTTGGATTGCGTCCTACCTGACAGGTCGCTCCTACCAGGTGGCGTGGCGAGAATCTGTCTCCTCACCACGCGCTCTCACCACTGGTGTCCCCCAGGGCTCTGTTCTAGGCCCTCTCTTATTCTCGCTATACACCAAGTCACTTGGCTCTGTCATAACCTCACATGGTCTCTCCTATCATTGCTATGCAGACGACACACAATTAATCTTCTCCTTTCCCCCTTCTGATGACCAGGTGGCGAATCGCATCTCTGCATGTCTGGCAGACATATCAGTGTGGATGACGGATCACCACCTCAAGCTGAACCTCAGCAAGACGGAGCTGCTCTTCCTCCCGGGGAAGGACTGCCCGTTCCATGATCTCGCCATCACGGTTGACAACTCCATTGTGTCCTCCTCCCAGAGCGCTAAGAACCTTGGCGTGATCCTGGACAACACCCTGTCGTTCTCAACTAACATCAAGGCGGTGTCCCGTTCCTGTAGGTTCATGCTCTACAACATCCGCAGAGTACGACCCTGCCTCACACAGGAAGCGGCGCAGGTCCTAATCCAGGCACTTGTCATCTCCCGTCTTGATTACTGCAACTCGCTGTTGGCTGGGCTCCTGCCTGTGCCATTAAACCCTACAACTCATCCAGAACGCCGCAGCCCGTCTGGTGTTCAACCTTCCCAAGTTCTCTCACGTCACCCCGCTCCTCCGCTCTCTCCACTGGCTTCCAGTTGAAGCTCGCATCCGCTACAAGACCATGGTGCTTGCCTACGGAGCTGTGAGGGGAACGGCACCTCAGTACCTCCAGGCTCTGATCAGGCCCTACACCCAAACAAGGGCACTGCGTTCATCCACCTCTGGCCTGCTCGCCTCCCTACCACTGAGGAAGTACAGTTCCCGCTCAGCCCAGTCAAAACTGTTCGCTGCTCTGGCCCCCAATGGTGGAACAAACTCCTCACGACGCCAGGACAGCGGAGTCAATCACCACCTTCCGGAGACACCTGAAACCCCACCTCTTTAAGGAATACCTAGGATAGGATAAAAGTAATCCTTCTCACCCCCCTTAAAGATTTAGATGCACTATTGTAAAGTGGCTGTTCCACTGGATGTCATAAGGTGAATGCACCAATTTGTAAA
>NW_026286113.1:0-6830 GCF_023373465.1 Oncorhynchus keta | reverse complement strand
ATCACCATTGTCCTTTGTTCTTCTATTAGTGGTAATGGCTATAGTGCAAACATACCGCTATAGCAGGAATAGTGCACTGCACTGTACTGTACAGTGTGTGTATGTGTGTATGTGTGTTTGTGTGTGTGTGTGTGTGTGTGTGTGTGTGTGTGTGTGTGTGTATGTGTGTTGTGTGTGTGTGTGTGTGTGTGTGTGTGTATGTGTGTATGTGTGTTTGTGTGTGTGTGTGTGTGTGTGTGTGTGTGTGTGTGTGTGTGTACTGCCCAGCTCCATGTCCTCGTGGAGGTGTGAAATCAGCTCTATTAGTTCCCTGTGGCCTCTATTTACACATGGTGGATTAACACCAGGCCTAGCCCTGACAAACACAAACACAAACAAACACACAAACACACACACACACACACACACACACAGCCGGTGCAAAGGTAGTATTGTATTTTAGAATTGAATGACTCGAGAACAAACAAAGAACGTTTATGCCATTTTGTTTGTTATTGCTAATAGAAAACAAAAACCCTTTTCACACTGACTGACATAGCATAATATCGCCCATGGAGAAAAGCTTTTCTATACATATATATGAGAGCGAGACAGAGTGAGAGAGCGAGAGAGAGAGACCTATGGGGATAAGGTACCATTTGGGGAAGCCACCTCTAATGTACCAGAGTGGAACCAAGCTGAATTAGAAAGGTAGATGTCATGCATAACCACTACTATCCGTTTAGTGTCAAAGAGGACGATGATGTCCCAAATGACAGAACACAAAGGACACCATGGTATCTGGCCTGAGTCATACCCGGCAGGACTAATACAGCATGGCAGTATCATAGAACCCTGCTTTCCGATTGTCAGAGGTCAAACCAGTTGATATCAGACGGCCATGCTAGGAAATACAAACCTGACAATGGAGAAGCAGAGCCACCATACTGCAGCTATATGCTGGCGCCAAAGCACGGATCCAGATCAGATGAGGCTCAACACTTTGTGAACAGTGCTGTGCTGAATGTGGCCTCTGACAGTATTGTGTGATGCATCAGGTGTATCGGGTGGGGGAGGGGCGGGGGGGTACTCTTCAGAAAATACCAATGCCGTATAATGTGCGATGGCATTTTATTCACGGTGAAGGACGTCTGTCGGTTCAAGACGTGCACTTGAAATACGTGACTCGTTCATACAGTGCCAGTCAAAAGTTTTGATGTCTTTAGTAGTTTTGACGTCGTCACTAATTATTCTACAATGTAGAAAATAGTACAAATAAAGAAAAAACCCCATTGAATGAGAAGGCGTGTCCAAACTTTTGACTTGTACTGTATATTAAACACAATTGACTGGCATTTGTGTCATGTTACTACCCTGCTACTATTCTCTTTCTATTTCTGAAGTAAAGTTGTATTTGCTCATGTATTTTATTAATAGCTGGTATAATGGAGACATTATTGGATTATTGCTGGGTCAAATTTGGACTGTAACTGTGAATATTTTAATATCAATAACAGATTAATAAAAGTTATACATCTAAACAACACATACACTAATCTATTTCGTATGTGTTAGTAATGTATTTCACATTCGTTAGCAATGTATTTCACATGTGTTAGTAATGTATTTCACATGTGTTAGTAATGTATTTCACATGTGTTAGTAATGTATTTCACATGTGTTAGTAATGTATTTCACATGCGTTAGCAATGTATTTCACATGTGTTAGTAATGTATTTCACATGCGTTAGTAATGTATTTCATGTGTTAGTAATGTATTTCACATGTGTTAGTAATGTATTTCATATGCGTTAGTAATGTATTTCACATGTGTTAGTAATGTATTTCACATGTGTTAGTAATGTATTTCACATTTGTTAGTAATGTATTTCACATTTGTTAGTAATGTATTTCACATGTGTTAGTAATGTATTTCACATTTGTTAGTATAGTATTTCACATGCGTGAGCAATGTATTTCACATGTGTTAGTAATGTATTTCACATGTGTTAGTAATGTATTTCACATGTGTTAGTAATGTATTTCACATGTGTTAGTAATGTATTTCACATGCGTTAGTAATGTATTTCACATGTGTTAGTAATGTATTTCACATGCGTTAGTAATGTATTTCATGTGTTAGTAATGTATTTCACATGTGTTAGTAATGTATTTCACATGTGTTAGTAATGTATTTCACATGTGTTAGTAATGTATTTCACATGTGTTAGTAATGTATTTCACATGTGTTAGTAATGTATTTCACATGCGTTAGTAATGTATTTCACATGTGTTAGTAATGTATTTCACATGCGTTAGTAATGTATTTCACGTGTTAGTAATGTATTAATTGATTTAATGTATATATGTGTTTTTAGAGAGCACATAAATGGAGCATATCTGAAAGTACACAGCCTGCCTGGAAAACAACATGTCTGCTGGCAGTCAAATGAACCCTGACCTGCGTCTCAGAAAGCACCCTATTCCATATATAGTGCACTACATTTTGACCAGGGCACGTAGGGTGTAGTATTACCTTTTTAAAGGGAACAGGGTGCCACTTGAGGCAAAGGCCTGTCTGGTAGCTGGTAGCCTGCAGTGTTAGTGTTCAGAGAAGTACTTCGCTATGAGGTAATCACACCCCGCTACACGACCAGCCATTCTACCGACACTTTCAGCACCATCCATCATAATGGACCGTCTACGCCTGCTGTCACAGCAAATGGATGGATTTTAGGGAAATGGTTACAAACAGAGCACCTGGAGGCGATGTGATGTTGTTGGCCTTGTTTCACTGTGCTTCACTGCTGCCGACTTGTGTGTGTGTTTCTGTGTGTGTGTGTGTGCATGTTTATCTGTGTCTGTGTGTGTGTGTGTGTGCATGTTTATCTGTTTCTGTGTGTGTGTGTGTCCTTGTGTGTGTGTGTGTGCATGTTTATCTGTGTGTGTGTGTGTGTGTGTGTGTGTGTGTGTGTGTGTGTGTGTGTGTGTGTGTGTGTGCATGTTTATCTGTGTGTGTGTGTGTGTGTGTGTGCATGTTTATCTGTGTCTGTGTGTGTGTGTGTGTGCATGTTTATCTGTTTCTGTGTGTGTGTGTGTCCTTGTGTGTGTGTGTGTGCATGTTTATCTGTGTGTGTGTGTGTGTGTGTGTGTGTGTGTGTGTGTGTGTGTGTGTGTGTGTGTGTGTGTGTGTGTGTGTGTGTGCATGTGTGTCTGTGTGTGTGTGTGCATGTTTATCTGTGTCTGTGTCTGTGTGTGTGTATCAGAGAGAGTGGCTGCCGTGTGGTGCAGCCTTTACAGAGAGATCAGTCAGTCTGGACGTTGATAAGCAGCAGTGTCAGGGCTGCTCATGTTCCTGTGAAGGACAGACCCTCTGGTCGTGACAATAACAGGTCTTCACAGCAAACATGCTTTACACAGGGATTTAACTGTCACAACCTGGTATGTATCATGACAGTGAAGCGAGAGACACTGTACAGTACAGCACAGCGTTCTGGTTTTGGGCTGTTATTTTTTGGCTGTATGACAATGCTATTCATTGAGCATTTACTTCAGGGTTTTTTTTGGGGGGGGGGGATCGTTCATTTAGCATCATGTTGTTGTTGTGTTGTTGTCGTTCATTTAGCATCATGTTGTTGTTGTGTTGTTGTCGTTCATTTAGCATCATGTTGTTGTTGTGTTGTTGTGTTGTTGTGTTGTTGTCGTTCATTTAGCATCATGTTGTTGTTGTGTTGTTGTGTTGTTGTGTTGTTGTGTTGTTGTCGTTCATTTAGCATCATGTTGTTGTTGTGTTGTTGTCGTTCATTTAGCATCATGTTGTTGTTGTGTTGTTGTGTTGTTGTCGTTCATTTAGCATCATGTTGTTGTTGTGTTGTTGTCGTTCATTTAGCATCATGTTGTTGTTGTGTTGTTGTCGTTCATTTAGCATCATGTTGTTGTTGTGTTGTTGTCGTTCATTTAGCATCATGTTGTTGTTGTGTTGTTGTCGTTCATTTAGCATCATGTTGTTGTGTTGTTGTGTTGTTGTCGTTCATTTAGCATCATGTTGTTGTTGTGTTGTTGTCGTTCATTTAGCATCATGTTGTTGTTGTGTTGTTGTCGTTCATTTAGCATCATGTTGTTGTTGTGTTGTTGTCGCCTCATTTAGCACTCATGCTTGTTGCGTTGTTGTGTTTTGTTGTGTTGTTGTGCAGTTAGTAAGGATTACATGACTGTCAGAGAAACTGCCTCCACTGTGTTTGTTGTTCTCTGAGTTTTAATAAGCACAGCAGAAAAAGGGAGGACTCATAAAAGGGAATATAAAGTCTTGCTGATTAAAGAGTAACAAAGATTAGCCATCCGGCCTTGACTGCCAATCATTAGCACGTTTGTCAAAAAAACATTTAAATACCCTGTGTTTAAAGGTATGTGTTTGAAGAACTCATTGACTTGACTGTAAGGAGTTGACCACTGTGTTTGAAGAACTCACTGACTGTAAGGAGTTGACCACTGTGTTTGAAGAACTCATTGACTGTAAGGAGTTGACCACTGTGTTTGAAGAACTCACTGACTGTAAGGAGTTGACCACTGTGTTTGAAGAACTCACTGACTGTAAGGAGTTGACCACTGTGTTTGAAGAACTCACTGACTGTAAGGAGTTGACCACTGTGTTTGATGAACTCACTGACTATAAGGAGTTGACCCTTTTTCCCCACGTAAAATTCTACGTGTAAACATATGAAACCTCAAACTGTGGTCCGTGATCCTTTAATAGAGCATTTGTAAATGAAACTATTTATTCACACATTTATAAACAAAGTCATTAATAATAATTCATAGTATAATTTATAAGATGTTTAATATAGGTTCTTATAAATCACTGGCCTCACTTATGTTCGCATTTTAGGACAAAAAAACAAACATACATTTATTCAGCATAGAGTGTGTCTGAAGTTAGACATCACACTATTATAACAGTGTGTCTGAAGTTAGACATCACACTATTATAACAGTGTGTCTGAAGTTAGACATCACACTATTATAACAGTGTGTCTGAAGTTAGACATCACACTATTATAACAGTGTGTCTGAAGTTAGACATCACACTATTATAACAGTGTGTCTGAAGTTAGACATCACACTATTATAACAGTGTGTCTGAAGTTAGACATCACACTATTATAACAGTGTGCCTGAAGTTAGACATCACACAATTATAACAGTGTGCCTGAAGTTAGACATCACACTATTATAACAGTGTGCCTGTTTTGGAATAAAATGTTCAATATGTTTTATTTAACATCCTCTGTATTGTAGCTTATTGTTTAACCATTGATATGTTCTAGGGGCCATTTTGAGACCGTGAAGGGTTACTGGAACGTACTGCTGGAATGTCTACCAATGGAATGTCCATCTTTTTGTGACAAATTACACTGGTCCTGCAAAACATGTATGAAGTACTTATGAAGTATAAATATCTCGCACTTTAGATGAGGCCACGCAAAAATACTTAACTAATGATTAGTAAATGGTTTATTAGGACCTACGCTAAACATCTTATGAATGGAGTACTGATTAATAAATGATGAATCAACTATTTACAAATCCATTATAAATGTTTTATTATGTGGATTTACTCTAAAGTGAGACTGGCCTGCTTCCATTGACTGGCCTGCTTCCATTGACTGGCCTGCTTCCATTGACTGGCCGGCTTCTATCCTGTCTACCTCCTGGAACTAACAGACAGTGTCCTCTATCCTGTCTACCTCCTGGAACTAACAGACAGTGTCCTCTATCCTGTCTATCTCCTGGAACTAACAGACAGTGTCCTCTATCCTGTCTATCTCCTGGAACTAACAGACAGTGTCCTCTATCCTGTCTACCTCCTGGAACTAACAGACAGTGTCCTGTATTCTGTCTACCTCCTGGAACTAACAGACAGTGTCCTCTATCCTGTCTACCTCCTGGAACTAACAGACAGTGTCCTGTATCCTGTCTACCGCCTGGAACTAACAGACAGTGTCCTCTATCCTGTCTATCTCCTGGAACTAACAGACAGTGTCCTCTATCCTGTCTACCTCCTGGAACTAACAGACAGTGTCCTGTATCCTGTCTACCTCCTGGAACTAACAGACAGTGTCCTCTATCCTGTCTACCTCCTGGAACTAACAGACAGTGTCCTCTATCCTGTCTACCTCCTGGAACTAACAGACAGTGTCCTGTATCCTGTCTACCTCCTGGAACTAACAGACAGTGTCGTCTATCCTGTCTACCTCCTGGAACTAACAGACAGTGTCCTCTATCCTGTCTACCTCCTGGAACTAACAGACAGTGTCCTCTATCCTGTCTACCTCCTGGAACTACCAGACAGTGTCCTGTATCCTGTCTACCTCCTGGAACTAACAGACAGTGTCCTCTATCCTGTCTACCTCCTGGAACTAACAGACAGTGTCCTGTATCCTGTCTACCTCCTGGAACTAACAGACAGTGTCCTCTATCCTGTCTACCTCCTGGAACTAACAGACAGTGTCCTCTATCCTGTCTACCTCCTGGAACTAACAGACAGTGTCCTGTATCCTGTCTACCTCCTGGAACTAACAGACAGTGTCCTCTATCCTGTCTACCTCCTGGAACTAACAGACAGTGTCCTGTATCCTGTCTACCTCCTGGAACTAACAGACAGTGTCCTCTATCCTGTCTACCTCCTGGAACTAACAGACAGTGTCCTCTATCCTGTCTACCTCCTGGAACTAACAGACAGTGTCCTCTATCCTGTCTACCTCCTGGAACTAACAGACAGTGTCCTGTATCCTGTCTACCTCCTGGAACTAACAGACAGTGTCCTCTATCCTGTCTACCTCCTGGAACTAACA
>NW_026286112.1:0-2913 GCF_023373465.1 Oncorhynchus keta | reverse complement strand
AACCGCACCAGAGGTCTAAGTCTGACTAATATTATCTAAGATCCTGAAACCAGCCTAACGGCATCACACAAAGCTAATCTCCGAATGAAAGGACAGGATACATAACCAGGCCAGTCCGGCGGACCTGTTAGCTGGGTGACATAAGAACTTGAGTGAGGCGACTTGTATCACTCTTAACGGTCGTATAGCACAGTCCCCTACCGCGACAGGATGAATAAAATCGCCATAAAATCTAAGAGAAGAAGAAGAAGGTACTTTAACCCCTCATTTCCTGTTTGGGTCAGACGGGAACTTGTTGCTGCTCATGCAAATTGCTATCAGGCGTTATTGAGGCCTGGGTTAGGTGCTCTGACGAATTGATTTATGTCCAGTATTTACTAAATATTGCTATTTACTATTTACTAAAAAGCCCTAACCAGAAAAACACACCTGACTTCTAACTGTTACATCCAACACAATGGCCAATTTCCAAGTTGTACATAGTTTTCTTTTTATTGACATACTTCATATATATATATATATTTTATCCTATCCACAAGAGTAGGACTATGCCTGTGTCCCAAATGGAACCTTGTTCCCTAAAGAGCAAATAGTGCACTAAACTCAGCAAAAACAACGTCATCTCACTGTCAACTGCGTTTATTTTCAGCAAACTTAACATGTGTAAATATTTGTATGAACATAAGATTCAACAACTGAGACATAAACTGAACAAGTCCCACAGACATGTGACTAACAGAAATGGAATAATGTGTCCCTGAACAAAGGGGGGGTGTCAAAATCAACAGTAACAGTCAGTACCTGGTTAAGTACTACAGCTGCATTAAGTACTGCAGTGCATCTCCTCCTCATGGACTCTACCAGATTTGCCAGTTCTTGCTGTGAGATGTTACCACACTCTTCCACCAAGGCAAGTTCCCAAACATTTCTGGGGGGAATGACCCTAGCCCTCACCCTCCGATCCAACAGGTCCCAGACGTGCTCAATGGGATTAAGATCTGGGCACTTCGCTGGCCATTTTTATTTTACCTTTATTTAACCAGGCAAGTCAGTTAAGAACATATTCTTATTTTCAATGACGGCCTGGGAACAGTGGGTTAACTGCCTGTTCAGGGACAGAACGACAGATTTGTCAGCTCGGGGGTTTGAACCCACAACCTTCCGGTTACTAGTCCAACGCTCTAACCACTAGGCTACGCTGCCACAGTCCTGATTTCAACTCTCTCCGGGAGTTAATCTTGTTGGAAGAGTTTAAAAATTGCTTACCCGAACGCATTGTAGTTTACCTAAACGAACAGAAAGTATCCTCCCTGGCAGAAGCGTCTGTGTTGGCAGATGAGTTTGTGTTGACGCACAAGAGTGTGTTTTCGGCTCATACTGAGAGTAGAGCCACTGAGTTTCCTACCTTTAGCCCTAGTCGGCCAGCAGTAGTATATCAAGCACGCCAGAAGAATGAGCGTCCCTGTTTCTATTGTCATAAAGTAGGACATATGATTAATGATTGCTTCCTGCTTAAACGCAAACAAGGGATGCCTCTTCGTGCCAAGCCACCAACAGGTGTTGCTCTAATTCGTACGGTTGTGAGGTCTGCAACAAAACAGGTGCCTCAGGGTAACTGTAGTTTGAAAGTCTCAGTCCCCGACCGCAGTTATGAACCATTCATTTTCGAGGGGTTTGTGTCCCTAACGAATGACGAAGCGTCTCAGCGCCCGGTTAAAATCCTTAGAGATACTGGTGCGGCGCAGTCGTTTATATTGTCTGATGTGTTGCCCTTATCTGACGATACATACTGTGGTTCCAGTGTGTTAGTGCAGGGTATTGAAATGGGTTTTGTCCCGGTGCCATTGCACTTTGTGAAAGTACACTCTGACTTAATCAGTGGAATATTCAGAGTGGGGGTACGCCCTATGTTGCCAGTGAAAGATGTGACCTTTATAATGGGTAACGATATTGCCGGAGGAAAGGTAGTACCCGTATTGGAAGTATTGGATAAAACGCTCATTCCTTCGACGATAAACATCACCCCCTGGTGAGACAAACCTGCAATTTTTTTGCCAGTCCTGTCTGGTCCAGCGACGGTGGGTTTGTGCCCATAGGCGACATTGTTGCCGGTGATTTCTGGTGAAGACCTGCCTTACAACAGGCCTACAAGCCCTCAGTCCAGCCTCTCTCAGCCTATTGCGGACAGTCTAAGCACTGATGGAGGGATTGTGCGTTCCTGGTGTAACTCAGGCAGTTGTTGTTGCCATCCTGTACCTATCCTGCAGGTGTGATGTTCGGATGTACCGATCCTGTGCAGTTGTTGTTACACGTGGTCTGCCATTACGAGGATGATCAGCTGTCCGTCCTGTCTCCCTGTAGCACTGTCTTAGGCGTCTCACAGTACAGACATTGCAATTTATTGCCCTGGCCACATCTGCAGTCTTCATGCCTCCTTGCAGCATGCCTAAGGCATGTTCACGCAGATGAGCAGGGACCCTGTGTAACTTTCTTTTGGTGTTTTTTAGAGTCAGTAGAAAGGCCTCTTTAGTGTCATAAGTTTTTATAAGTGTGACCTTAATCGCCTACCATCTGTAAGCTGTTAGTGTCTTAATGATCGTTCCACATGTGCATGTTCATTAATTGTTTATGGTTCATTGAACAAGCATAGGGAAACAGTGTTTAAACCCTTTACAATGAAGATCTGTGAACTTATTTGGATTTTTGTGAATTATCTATGAAAGACAGAATCCTGAAAAAAGGGACGTTTCTTTTTTTAATGAGTTCATTTTTGACCAGGGCCCAGACAGACAGACAGACAGACAGACAGACAGACAGACAGACAGACAGACAGACAGACAGACAGACAGACAGACAGACAGACAGACAGACAGACAGACAACACGCACAGTGTGTTATTAGATGCACCAGGAT
>NW_026286111.1:0-13285 GCF_023373465.1 Oncorhynchus keta | reverse complement strand
AACGATCCGGCCAAGGATGAACCCAACGGACCTGGACTCCGTTTGCCATGCCATTACCCAGCAGGGGAAGACATTGGGACAACACAAGACGGCGCTACAGGAGATGGCGGGTTCAATCCAGAATTTATCTGCTAGCTTGACACAGATCCAGGATCAGCTCAGTTTGCCGGCGATTCATTCACCACCTGTTTCACCCATCTCACCTGCCGTGTCTGGTGCGGTTTCCTTCCGTGAACCCAAGGTACCGACGCCTGATAAATATGAAGGGGATTTGGGAAGATGCCGTTTGTTTCTTATGCAGTGTGGGTTAGTGTTTGATCTGCAGCCCCATTCTTACGCCACTGACAAGGCTAGGATAGCCTTTGTTATTGAACTGCTGCGTGGAAGAGCTCTGGAATGGGCTTCAGCCGTTTGGGAACGACAGGAGACCTGCATGGCTTCATACCAGTTCAGGAAGATGAGAAAGCACGACCATCCAGTCCGGTAGGGCGCGCTAAGCTTGTTTGTTTCTCTCTTCGCCAAGGAAGGCTCGCAGTGTGGCTTGAGACTTTATGATCGAGTTTCAGGACATTGTCTGTGGAGAGTGGATTTGGAATGAGGAGTCTACAGCGGCTTTTTACCAGGGGTTGTCGGAGCAACTCAAGGACGAGCTGATATCCTATCCAGAGCCGAGTGACCTAGACAGCTTGGTCACTTTATCTATTCGGGTAGATAATAGAGCCCGAGAGAGAAGGAGGAGAAGCAGTGGGGCCCATCCAATCAATCAGCAACTCGGTTACCATTCGGTTCAGGAGGTGAACCAGAACGTTATTGATCGTTATTCCCCACGGGATTAGTGAAGGGGTCTTGCCACCAGATCCTGAACCAATGCAGAGGTGGGGCGACACGGGCAACCAAGGAGGAGCGCCAGCGAGGCGTGAGACCAATAGCTGTCTCTACTGTGGTAGCTCGGGACATTACATTCCGCTTGTCCACAGCGCCTGTTAAACTGCCCGGCTCGCTGGTGTTTGTGAGGAATTTTAGCGAGCCAGTTTCAACCTCTCAAAGATCTGTCAGACCCGTTTTCCTGCGACCCTATGAATACGGATCCGAGCTAGAGATTAACGCTTTTATCGTTCAGGTGCCGATGGCAGCTTTGTGATGCCGACTTGGTGGAACAGCTGGGGCTTTCCAGGCAATTGCCGGAAGCCATTGAAGCAACCACTCTGAACGGCAGTAGTCTGGCACGGATCACTATGAGGACTGAACCGGTTAAGATGTTGTTGTCGGGGAATCATCAGAGTTTATCTCCTTCTTCATTCTGTCCTCGCCCCATGTTCCTCTGGTTCTTGGTTACCCCTGGCTGAAGGAACACAATCCCTCGTTTGATTGGGTGACGGGTAGGTAACTAGTTGGAGCATTGATTGTCATGCTAACTGCCTTAGGACTGCCTGTTCTCCTGCTGTTTCCAGTCAGGTCAGTGACTCTGCTCCTCCTGATTTGTCCCTGGTTCCAGAAACATATCACGAGTTGGGTGAAGTATTCAGTAAACAGAAGGCTCTGTCCTTCCTCCCCACCGACCTTATGACTGTGCGATTAATCTGTTTCCTGGAGCTGCCTTTCCCAAGGGACGGTTATACAGTATCTCTCGACCTGAACGTGAGGCCTTGGAGACCTACATCAAAGGAGTCTCTAGCTGCAGGTCTCATTCGGCCCTCGTCATCACCTCTGGGAGCAGGATTTTTTGTGAGCAAGAAGGATGGCTCTCTTCGACCGTGTATTGATTATCGGGGTTTGAATGATATTACGGTCAAGAACAAGTATCCCCTGCCCTTGATGAGCTCGGCTTTCGATTCTTTACAGGGTGCTACGGTTTTTTACGAAGCTTGATTTACGTAATGCTTATCATTTGGTTCGGATCAAAGGGGGGACGAGTGGTTGACTGGGTTCAATACTCCGATGGGACATTTTGAGTACCAGGTGATGCCGTTTGGACTGACCAACGCTCCTGCTGTGTTCCAAAGTATGGTGAATGACGTTCTGAGAGATATGATTGGTATTTTTGTGTTCGTTTACCTGGATGATATCCTCATCTTCTCGAAGGAGCTTTCTAGCCACGTTCAGCATGTCAAGCAGGTCCTGCAGCGGTTATTGGAGAACCGTCTGTTCGTGAAGCTGAAAAGTGTGATTTCACGCCCACGCGTCCTTCCTCCAGGTACATCATCTCCAGGGGAGAGATCAAGATGGACCAAGAGAAGGTTCGGGCGGTTCGGGATTAGGTCCAGCCCGGTACGAGATTGCAGCTCCAGAGATTCCTGGGGTTTGCAAATTTTTATCGGAGGTTTATCCGTGATTACAGCCGGGTGGCCGCCTTTAACTGTACTGACGTCTTGCACCAGAAAGTTCTGTTGGTCTCCTGAGGCAGACCGAGCATTTCTAGATTTGAAGAGCCGATTCACCAACGCCCGATTCTCTCTCAACCTGACACTTCCCGTCAGTTCGTTGTGGAGGTGGATGCGTCTGATGTGGGGTGGGCGCCATCCTGTCCCAGCGTAGCTCCACTGACGGTAAACTCCATCCCTGCGCCTTCTACTCTTGTCGTCTTTCTCCAGCTGAAAGAAACTACGATGTGGGTAACCGGGAGCTTCTCGCTGTGAAGCTTGCCTTGGAGGAGTGGCGTCACTGGTTGGAGGGAGCGGAGCAACCGTTTGTGGTCTGGACTGACCACAAGAATCTGGCTTACGTGCAATCGGCTAAACGTCTCAACTCCCGTCAGGCCCGGTGGGCTTTGTTTTTTGGACGCTTCAATTTTTCCCTGACGTTCCGACCTGGGTCGAAGAACGGGAAGGCGGACGCCCTGTCCCGGATGTTCTCCAAGACGGAGGAGAGTGGGGCCAAGACTGAGACGATTCTTCCCCAGAACGTTGTCGTGGGAGCCGTTACATGGAGGATTGAGGAGGAGGTGATGGCGGCTCTTCGGACACAGCCCGGGCCCGGTAACGGTCCACCCGGTCGGTTGTTCGTGCCTGAGTCGGTTCGTTCTGCTGTCCTTCAGTGGTCCCACGCCAGCAAGATAGCTTGTCACCCTGGTGTTGCTCGGACTATGGCGCTACTGCGCAGACGATTTTGGTGGCCTGCCATGGGAGAAGATACCCGGAGGTTTGTTGCCGCTTGTCCTGTTTGTGCGCAGAATAAGAGTACCAATCGGGCCAGCTCTGGGCTTCTTCACCTATTCCCCGGCGACCTTGGTCGCATCTGGCTCTGGATTTTGTCACGGGGTTGCCCTCTTCTGTTGGTAACACGGTTATTCTGACCATTGTGGATAGATTCAACAAGTTTGCCCACTTTGTTCCCCTCTCCAAGCTGCCTTCTGCCACTGAGATGTCCGAGATCCTGGTTAGGGAGGTGTTCAGGGTCCACGGGTTGCCCTGTGACATTGTTTCTGACCGTGGTCCTCAGTTTACCTCTGCTGTCTGGAAATCCTTCTGTTTGGCCATTGGAGCTACAGTCAGTCTCACATCTGGATTTACATTTACATTTACATTTAAGTCATTTAGCAGACGCTCTTATCCAGAGCGACTTACAAATTGGTGCATACACCTTATGACAACCAGTGGAACAGCCACTTGCATCTAAATCTTGTTGGGGGGGTGAGAAGGGGGGTGATTACTTCTACCCTTACTTACCCTATCCTAGGTATTCCTTGAAGAGGTGGGGTTTCAGGTGTCTCCGAAGGTGGTGATTGACTCCGCTGTCCTGGCTCGAGAGGGAGTTTGTTCCACCATTGGGGGCCAGAGCAGCGAACAGTTTTGACTGGGCTGAGCGGGAACTGTACTTCCTCAGTGGTAGGGAGGCGAGCAGGCCAGAGGTGGATGAACGAGTGTCCTTGTTTGGGTGTAGGGCCTGATCAGAGCCTGGAGGTACTGAGGTGCCGTTCCCTCACAGCCCGTAGGCTGGAGCACCATGGTCTTGTAGCGGATGCGAGCCAACTGGAAGCCAGTGGAGAGAGCGGAGGAGCGGTGACGTGAGAGAACTTGGGAAGGTTGAACACCAGACGGGCTGCGGCGTTCTGGATGAGTTGTAGGGGTTTAATGGCACAGGCAGGGAGCCCAGCCAACAGCGAGTTGCAGTAATCAAGACGGAGATGACAAGTGCCTGGATTAGGGACCTGCGCCGGCTCTGTGTGAGGCAGGGTCGTACTCTGCGGATGTTGTAGAGCATGAATCCCACAGGAACGGGACACCGCCTTGATGTTAGTTGAGAACGCCAGGGTGGGTGTCCAGGATCACGCCAAGGTTCTCAGCGCTCTGGGAGGAGGACACAATGGGAGTTGTCAACCGTGATGGCGAGATCATGGAACGGGCAGTCCCTTCCCCGGGGAGGAAGAGGAGCTCTGTCCTGCTGAGGTTCAGCTTGAGGTGGTGATCCGTCATCCACACTGATATGTCTGCCAGACATGCAGAGATGCGATTCGCCACCTGGTCAGAAGGGGAAAGGAGAAGATTAATTGTGTGTCGTCTGCATAGCAATGATAGGGAGAGACCATGTGAGGTTATGACAGAGCCAAGTGACTTGGTGTATAGCGAGAATAAGAGAGGGCCTAGAACAGAGCCCTGGGGGACACCAGTGGTGAGAGCGTGGTGAGGAGACAGATTCTCGCCACGCCACCTGGTAGGAGCGACCTGTCAGGTAGGACGCAATCTAAGCGTGGCCGCGCCGGAGATGCCCAACTCGGAGAGGGTGGAGAGGAGGATCTGATGGTTCACAGTATCGAAGGCAGCCGATAGGTCTAGAAGGATGAGAGCAGAGGAGAGAGTTAGCTTTAGCAGTGCGGAGCGCTCCGTGATACAGAGAAGAGCAGTCCCAGTTGAATGACTAGTCTGAAACCTGACTGATTTGGATCAAGAAGGTCATTCTGAGAGAGATAGCGGTAGAGCTGGCCAAGGACGGCACGCAAGAGTTTTGGAGAGAAAAGAGAGAAGGGATACTGGTCTGTAGTTGTTGACATCGGGAGGGATCGAGTGTAGGTTTTTTTCAGAAGGGGTGCAACTCTCGCTTCTCTGAAGACGGGAGGGACGAGCCAGCGGTCAGGGGATGAGTTGATGAGCGAGGTGAGGTAAGGGAGAAGGTCTCCGGAAATGGTCTGGAGAAGAGAGGAGGGATAGGGTCACGGGCAGGTTGTTGGGCGGCCGGTCGTCACAAGACGCGAGATTTCATCTGGAGAGAGAGGAGAAAGAGGTCAGAGCATAGGTAGGGGCAGTGTGGGCAGAACCAGCAGTGTCGGCTGACTTAGCAAACGAGGATCGGATGTCATCGACCTTCTTTTCAAAAATGGTTGACGAAAGTTATCTGCAGAGAGGAGGAGGGAGGGGGGGGGAGGATTCAGGGAGGGAGGAGAAGGTGGCAAAGAGCTTCCTAGGGTTAGAGGCAGATGCTTGGAATTTAGAGTGGTAGAAAGTGGCTTTAGCAGCAGAGACAGAGGAGGAAAATGTAGAGAGGAGGGAGTGAAAGGATGCCAGGTCCGCAGGGAGGCGAGTTTCTCCATTTCCGCCTCGGCTGCCCGGAGCCTCTGTTCTGTGAGCCCGCAATGAGTCGTCGAGCCACGGAGCGGGAGGGGAGGGACCGAGCTGTCTGGAGGATAGGGGACATAGGGAGTCAAAGGATGCAGTAAGGGGAGGAGAGGAGGGTTGAGGAGGCAGAATCAGGAGATAGGTTGGAGAAAGTTTGAGCAGAGGGAAGAGAAGATAGGATGGAAGAGGAGAGAGAGAATAAGAGAGAGCGAAGGTTGGGACGGCGCGATACCATCCGAGTAGGGGGCAGTGTGGGAAGTGTTGATGAGAGCGAGAGGGGAAAAGGATACAAGGTAGTGGTCTGAGACTTGGAGGGGAGTTGCAATGAGGTTAGTGGGAAGAACAGCATCTAGTAAAGATGAGGTCAAGCGTATTGCCTGCCTTGTGAGTAGGGGGGAAGGTGAGAGGGTGAGGGTCAAAAGAGGAGAGGAGGGAAAGAAGGGAGGCAGAGAGGAATGAGTCAAAGGTAGACGTGGGGAGGTTAAAGTCGCCCAGAACTGTGAGAGGTGAGCCGTCCTCAGGAAAGGAGCTTATCAAGGCATCAAGCCTCATTGATGAACTCTCCGAGGGAACCTGGAGGGCGATAAATGATAAGATGTTAAGCTTGAAAGGGCTGGTAACTGTGACAGCATGGAATTCAAAGGAGGCAATAGACAGATGGGTAAGGGAGAAAGAGAGAAAGACCACTTGGGAGAGATGAGGATCCTGGTGCCACCACCCCGCTGACCAGAAGCTCTCGGGTGTGCGAGAACACGTGGGCGGACGAGGAGAGAGCAGTAGGAGTAGCAGTGTTATCTGTGGATCCATGTTTCGTCAGTGCCAAGAAGTCAAGGGACTGGAGGGAGGCATAGGCTGATGAACTCTGCCTGTTGGCCGCAGATTGGCAGTTCCAGAGGCTACCAGGAGACCTGAACTCCACGTGGTCGTACGCGCTGGGACCACCAGGTTAGGGGTGGTCATGCCACGCGGTGTGGAGCGTTTGTATGGTCTGTGCAGAGGGAGAGAACAGGGATAGACAGGACACATAGTTGACAGGCTACAGAAAAGGGCTACGCTAATGCAAGGAAATTGGAATGACAAGCAGACTACACGTCTCGAATGTTCAGAAAGTTAAGCTTACGTAGCAAGAATCTATTGACTAAATGATTAAAATGATACAGTACTGCTAAAGTAGGCTAGCTGGCAGTAGCTGTTGTTTGTTGACACTACACCAATCAAGTCGCCCGTGAGTGTAATAATTTACAAGTGCTGTTGTTCTGGGGCCAGCTGGCTAGCTAGCAGTGTTGTTTACGTTACGCTGAGTTAAAAGAACGACAATAGCTGGCTAGCTAACCTAGGAAATCGGTCTAGACTACACAATTATCTTTGAAACAAAGACGGCTATGTAGCTAGCTATGTAGCTAGCTACGATCAAACAAATCAAACCGTTGTACTGTAATGAAATGAAAAATGTGATACTCCCTGACCGGTGATTGAATTCGAATCAGTAAACGTGTGGTGACGTTGGCTGGCTGTTGCTTTGTTGGCTGTTGGCTGGCTAGCAGGAGTCTCCTACGTTGGGAACGACAAATAGCTGGCTAGCGAACCTCAGTGAATTAAGATAATCACTCCAAGGCTACACACACTAAACTACACAATTATCTTGGAAACAAAGACAGCTATGTAGCTAGCTAACACTGAACTAATCAGAAGTCGTACAGTTGAGTGAATAGCACTACAGTGATGCTAATCTGTGTGCGTTAGCTAGCGTTGCTAGCTCCTGGGCGAATAGCAGTGAAGAGGCTACGTTAGGGCGACGAAATACGAAATACGATAATTAATGCAATTATCTCTGATACAAGGACGGCTATGTAGCTAGCTAAGAAGAATGGCTAAGATTATGTAGCTAGCTAACAGTAAACTAATCAAGTCGTACAGTTGAGTGAATAGCACTACAGTGATGCTAATCTGTGTGCGTTAGCTAGCGTTTGCTAGCTCCTGGGCGAATAGCAGTGAAGGCTACGTTAGGGCGACGAAATACGATAATTATGCAATTATCTCTGATACAAGGACGGCTATGTAGCTAGCTAAGAAGAATTGCTAAGATTAGACAAATCAACCGTTGTACTGTAATGAAATGTAATGAAAAAGTTATACAACCTGCAGAGCGAAGTGCGAATGCGACCGCTCGCTCCAGCCGGGCGATTTCACCCCCAATCTAATGGTCAGGCGGAGAGAGCCAACCAGAAGATGGAGGTACCAGCTGCGCTGTCTTATTTCCTCTGATCCCACCTCTTGGTCCTCTCAATTACCCTGGGTCGAGTATGCCCACTAATACTCTCCCCTTCATCTGCCCTGGGATGTCTCCCTTCCAGTGCCTGTACGGAACCACCAACCTCCCTTGTTTCCTTCTCAGGAGCGGGATCTCTCGGTTCCTTCTGTCCAGACCCACATTCGTCGTTGCCACTGCACCTGGCATCTGGGCCAGGAAGGCCCTCATAGGTTTCTGACCGTGTATCAGATCCAGGCGTGACGTCGCCGTATTCCTGCCCCCGCTTATACCGTCGGAGATAGGGTTTGGTTAGGCTACACAGGATCTTCCTCTACGGACTGAGTCGAGGAAACTGTCACCGAAGTTCATTGGTCCGTTTGTAGTGGAGAAGATCATTAATCCTGTTGTGGTCCGACTCAAGTTGCCTGCTACACTAAGAGTACATCCCACCTTTCATGTCTCCTGCCTCAAGCCGGTTCTCCTCAGTCCTCTGTTGCCCCCTCCTCCGTCCTCCTCCTCCTCGGATGATCGGAGGTGGTCCTGTCTACACGGTGCGCCGCATCATGGACTCCAGACGGCGGGGTCGAGGGTTCCAGTATTTAGTGGATTGGGAAGGATATGGTCCTGAGGAGAGGAGTTGGATTCCTCGGCGTCAGATCCTTGACTATGACCTGCTTCGTGACTTTTACCGCCTCCACCCTGGCGCTCCGGGTAGTCCGCCTGGTGGCGTTCGTCGGAGGGGGGGGTACTGTCACGAATCCCGTTTCCTGAGTTTATTTTTTGCCTGTGTTCTGTCCTGGAGTGTTTTTTCCAGCGTCCTGGAACGCACCCTGTCTGGTTGCCGGGCAATGTAGCCAGTTGGGAGTTCTGATTACCCGCACCTGTATCCCATCAGCTATCTGCACACCTGGTCCTGATCATCATCTCTCCTCTTCATAAGCCTGGACCTGACATCCATTCCCTGCCGGATCGTTAGCCATAAACAGTATGTTGTGCCATAGTATCAGCATCAAGTTGGATAGAATTTGTTTTGTTGTTTTTTACGTATTGCTTGCCTTAAACTTACCTCCGTTTGTTCTGTCTTCAGTTACTCACCCGGATCATTTACCCCATTCCCGCCTGGTCGTCGGAGGATTCCGCTACCCCATTGGATCCACCTATTTACTCCCATCAACTCACCACCGCTGCCCGCTACGCCACCTGGATATATCTACCCATTCACATTCACTTGTAAATAAATACTCACCTTCTTCCTACTCTCCTTGTCCTGGTCTGCTTCTGGGTTCGATTTTGAAAGAAGCGTGACAGATTCTAGTAAAAATTCCCTGTCTTCGGTCAGTTAGGATCACACTTCATTTAAGAATGTGAAATATCAAAATAAAAGTAGAGTGAATGATTTATTTCAGCTTTTATTTCTTTCATCACATTCCAAGTGGGTCAGAAGTTCACATACGCTCAATCAGTATTTGGTAGCATTGCCTTTAAATTGTTTAATTTGGGTCAAATGTTTCGGGGAGCCTTCCACATTCCTCCTGACAGAGCTGGTGTAACTGGAGTCAGGTTTGTAGGCCTCCTTGCTCGCACATGCTTTAGCAGTTCTGCCACAAATTTATAGGATTTGAGGTCAGGGCTTTGTGATGGCCACTCCAGGACCTTGACTTAGTTGTCCTTAAGCCATTTTGCCACAACTTTGAAGTATGCTTGGGGTCATTGTCCATTTGGAAGACCCATTTGCGAATTCAAGCTTTAGCAACTTCCTGACTGATGTCTTGATGTTGCTTCAATATAACCACATCATTTTCCTACCTCATGATACCATCTATTTGGTTAAGTGCACCAGTCCTTCCTGCAGCAAAGCACCCCCACAACATGATGCTGCCACCCCGTGCTTCACGTTGGGATGGTGTTCTTCAGCTTGCAAGCCCTCACCCTTTTTCCCTCCAAACATGACAATGGTCATTATGGCCAAACAATTCTATTTTGTTTCATCAGACCAGAGGACAATTCTCCAAAACTACAATCTTTGTCCCCATGTGCAGTTGCAAACCGTAGTCTGGGTTTTTATGGCGGTTTTTGGAGCAGTGGCTTCTTCCTTGCTGGAGCGGCCTTTCCAGGTTATGTCTATAGGACTTGTTTTACTGTGGATACAGATACTTGTGTACATGTTTTCCAAAGCATCTTCACAAGGTCCTTTGCTGTTCTGGAATTGATTTTTCACTTTTTGCACCAAAGTATGTCTCATCTCTAGGAGACAGAACGCGTTTCTTCCTGAGCGGTATGACAGCTGCATGGTCCCATGGTGTTTATAATTGCGTACTATTGTTTGTACAGATGAATGTGGTACCTTCAGACGTTTGGAAATTGTTCCCAAGGATGAACCAGACTGTAGAGGTCTACAATTTATTTTTCTGAAGTCTTGGCTAATTTATTTTGATTTCAGAAAGTGTCAAGCAAAGAGGCACTGAGTTTGAAGGTAGGCCTTGAAATACTCCACGGGTACACCTCCAGTGCTCAAAATGATGTGTCGTTAGCCTATCAGAAGCTTCTAAAGTCATTACATAATTTTCTGGGATTTTCCAAGCTGTTTAAAGGCACAGTCAACTTAGTGTATGTAAACTTCTGACCCACTGAAATTGTGATACAGTGAATTATAAGTGAAATAATCTGTCTGTAAACAATTGTTGGAAAAAGTACATGTGTCATGCACAAAGTTGATGTCCTAACTGACTTGCCAAAACTATAGTTTGTTAACAAGAAATTTGTGGAGTGGTTGAAAAACGAGTTTTAATGACTTCAACCTAAGTGTATGTAAACTTCCGACTTCAACTGTAGCTAGCTCTCGCAATTCTGTAATTTGCTGAATGCAGTTTTGAATTGGTAGGATATACAGTGGGGAGAACAAGTATTTGATACACTGCCGATTTTGCAGGTTTTCCTACTTACAAAGCATGTAGAGGTCTGTCATTTTTATCATAGGTACACTGTGAGAGACAGAATCTAAAACAAAAATCAGAAAATCACATTGTATGATTTTTAAGTAATTAATTAGCATTTTATTGCATGACATTAAGTTCTCCCCACTGTATATAGCCTGGTTATTGTTATTTATTGTTACTTCTTATTTGATTTTTTACTTTGGTAAAAAAAAAAAAAAGTTTATTTAGTAAATATTTTCTTAACTCTATTTCTTGAACTGCATTCTTGGTTAAGGGCTTGTAAGTAAGCATTTCACTGCAGGGTCTACACCTTGGCACATGTGACAAATACTATTTGATTTGACGTATCTCACAGGAGAAAGCATCTGAGCGAGCAAAACAGCACCCCTCTGTCTCTATGTGCGGCAGGGTAGCCTAGTGGTTAGAGCGTTGGGCTAGTAACCGGAAGGTTGCAAGTTCAAATCCCAGAGCTGACAAGGTACAAATCTGTCGTTCTGCCCCTGAACAGGCAGTTAACCCACAGTTCCTAGGCTGTCATTGAAAATAAGAATTTGTTTTTAACTGACTTGCCTGGTTAATAAAGGTAAAATAAAAAAATAAAAATATTAGGCCATCTATCTGGTGCTGTCTGGTTCAAATGGAGTATGACATTGTTGCCGGCTATGCGTTGTGAGCAAGGAAGCCAACATGTATCTGGCGCACTCCCTTGATTTAAAAAAGTATACAAAATTTGCCAATCATTGTTGAGCTAAACTGAGCAAACAGATAGTCCTGGCACACCAGAAAATGTGGTGCCAACGGTTGGCCCTATCTGTAAATCCATTATGAGCATACATCATTAACAGAAAATCGTTTGTTGCATCTTGTTGTGTTGTTAGCCTCCGGTGGCTAGCCAGCTAATAAAATTGTCCCTTTCCTAAATTAGCCATGGATGGAGAAAGGGGATCCATACTGGCCAATGATTATAATAAGTTCTGATCCAACACTATTTCATACATTGTTGTGCCCCTGGCTCGAGAGGAAATTAGATGTAGGAGGATAATGTTAACTAGCTAATGTTGCCCATGATTGGAAGTAGGCTAGCCAGCAAGGTTTTAACCAGGTAGCCTAGGACAACAAATAATAAAAACATGTACTGTATGACAGAGTGATAGACTGTTTAAAGATGAGGTCATCATGTTTTTCTCTGCATGCACACACACAGAAATCAGAAACATGGACTCCCACATCATATTTAGCTGGCGTTGATTGGACAACATTGTTTTTGGTATATTTAGTTGTTACTGTATACGACTAAGCAGAGGTGATTTTGATGTTGAAATGTTGAAGTTGAAATGGTGTTGGAATAGTGGAGGCAGCTCCTGTTTTCCTTGCGACTTACAGTAACTCTCTATGGCTCTAAATCAGGGTGTCAAACATACGGCCCGCGGGCCGGAACCAGCCCCCAAGGAGGTTGATCAGGCCCGCAGGATAATTTGAAAGTGGAAAAATGCATAAAAGACATGGAATTAATATTTTTAATTCGCTGCAATTCATGGATTATCCGCTAGGGCGCACTCTTTCCATCAGAGTGAAGACAAGCCCGCATCACTGAGACTGAAAACAGCAGACGGTATCAATGCGCCATCTGCTGCTTGTTACGACGTTGTTAATACCTTGGTCTCTACCTCTCCGCTACACCCTCATTAGCCAAAATGTCGTTATCCAAACGGAGAAAAAAGTAGATAAGGAGTGTAGAATTTTTCAAAGAAAAATGGACCACGTCCTATTTATTTACAGAGATGCACGGAAAACCTTTGTGCTTGGTGTGTTTGCAGCAAGTTTCGGTATTGAAGGAATATAATATTCGACGCCACTACGACTCATCACAGCGAAAATATGGACGGCTTGCAAGGACAACTGAGAAGAGATAAGATTAACGAATTGCTGGCGGGTCTGAGGAAACAGCAGTCAACTTTCATCCAGAGCCGAGAAGTCAGTGAAGCAGCGGTAAAAGCCAGCTACTTAATTGCTAGGGAAATAGGCATTAGCATCGAAGCATTATTCCGACGGTGACTTTGTTAAACGATGCATGATGAAGGCGGCTGAACTTGTATGTCCCGAGAAGCGACAAACTTTTGTTAATATTAGCCTGACGAGGAATACTATAGCAGAGAGGGATTTGAACTATCGGCAGATTTAGACAGTCAATTGAAACAGAGAGTCAAGTCATTTATTGCATTTTCCGTGGCAGTGGCAGGCACTGACATCGACGTGGCCCAACTGG
This sequence comes from Oncorhynchus keta, assembly GCF_023373465.1. Lineage (NCBI taxonomy): Eukaryota > Metazoa > Chordata > Actinopteri > Salmoniformes > Salmonidae > Oncorhynchus > Oncorhynchus keta. Next base: position 283 of record NW_026286111.1, on the reverse strand, counting down.
CCATATTTATTCGAGGAGTTGATGAGACATTGACTGTTACTGAAGAGTTTCTTGAGTTGGTGCCAATGATGGACACCACAACAGCCACAACAGCCGGATAGTTCATTAAATTTCAATATTTTCCTAATGTTCTTGTGCTTCTTTACACCAAAACAAAGGAAAGACATGATATTTTGGTTATTTATAGCAGAGTATGGTATAATTTTTATGGTCCGGCCCACTTGACATCTCCTAGGCCGTATGTGGCCCACGATGCGAAATGAGTTTGACACCCCTGCTCTAA
>NW_026286110.1:0-5352 GCF_023373465.1 Oncorhynchus keta | reverse complement strand
TTGCAGAACAAAAATGACATTTCCCTGTCTTCTATTCGTAAGGGTAGGCAGATACACCCATATGTATCAACCATTCTATAGTAAGAGTTCTGATCTAGGATCAGGTCCAGGTAATCTTATTTGTGGTGATCTACACTAAATGGCAAACCTGAACCTAAATCTGCTCTCCTACTATTGAGACATTCTTCTCTAACTTTTCTTAAATCACCACTGGGCAAGCAACCCATTGCAAAGCCACAGCTATGGAGCTAGCCCTAACACCAACATCCACCCACCACTAGGCCGTCACAGAACAGCTCCTGGTTTCCCTAAAGCATCTTAACGCTAAGTTCCTCCTATGGTTCTAACCATAAACGTAGCCTTAAGGTGCTCTTGTGAAACCGGGCCCATATCTGTGAGAGCTGTACTGGTCTGATGAGATGCCAAAGCCACAAAGAAGTCCAGTGGTATTCAGGTGGTGAGCCACACATCTGACACGCTGCCGTCACATTTTAACAAGCATTTCAACAACCTGCTTCATTACGCTGTGTAGCATCAACAGCTTAAGTCCTGTTTGGAGCAACAGTCAGCAAGATTGTAACCAAAGGCATCTGACTTGACATAATGCAGAGGACTGGGAGTTTGTTTGTGGTCCAAGATCAAGGGCTGAGTTGACTCAATACACCTGGAACATATCCAGCAAATGTTTATATGAATTTGGTAAACATTTCAATAAATGTAGCGTGCAGTGATGGGCATCGCCTCCTAAATACTACCACAAAAACCTCAATCCCCATATGGCATTGCTGCCTGGAGCGTGGCTTTCTAATTAGACAGACTTGTAAAGGTGTGTGAGAGCACACAGCCAAGGTAACTAAAGTAGCCTTCATAGAGATAGATATCAGTGCCATTATAGTGTTTGTGACAGCATAGGCAGAGCCAAGTTGACTACTTGACTACATTCAAATGTCGGATGATGGCAATGTCCAATAACAATGGCAATGTGCATCCTAAAATGTGTGTATATCCACGATGAGTCCTCTATCTATCTCTATGGTAGCCTTGCACAGGCCTTGGCTTGTGGGAGCTGGAACAGCTCATAGGAGCAGGAGCCTGTCTCCTGTTTCTGTAGCGTGAATATGTATATCCCCTGGACAGGACGCTAGTCTATAGTAGGGCCTTGTATTACACCCCTGGACCTGTAGTAGCGTATCCCCTGGACAGGGCTAGTCTATAGTAGGGCCTTGTATTACACCCCTGGACAGGACACTAGTCTATAGCAGGGCCTTGTATTACACCCCTGGACAGGACGCTAGTCTATAGTAGGGCCTTGTATTACACCCCCTGGACAGGACGCTAGTCTATAGTAGGGCCTTGTATTACACCCCCTGGACAGGACCGCTAGTCTATAGTAGGGCCTTGTATTACACCCCTGGACAGGACGCTAGTCTATAGTAGGGCCTTGTATTACACCCCTGGACAGGACGCTAGTCTATAGTAGGGCCTTGTATTACACCCCTGGACAGGACACTAGTCTATAGTAGGGCCTTGTATTACACCCCCTGGACAGGACGCTAGTCTATAGTAGGGCCTTGTATTACACCCCCTGGACAGGACACTAGTCTATAGTAGGGCCTTGTATTACACCCCTGGACAGGACACTAGTCTATAGTAGGGCCTTGTATTACACCCCTGGACAGGACACTAGTCTATAGTAGGGCCTTGTATTACACCCCTGGACAGGACACTAGTCTATAGTAGGGCCTTGTATTACACCCCTGGACAGGACGCTAGTCTATAGTAGGGCCTTGTATTACACCCCCTGGACAGGACGCTAGTCTATAGTAGGGCCTTGTATTACACCCCCTGGACAGGACGCTAGTCTATAGTAGGGCCTTGTATTACACCCCTGGACAGGACGCTAGTCTATAGTAGGGCCTTGTATTACACCCCTGGACAGGACGCTAGTCTATAGTAGGGCCTTGTATTACACCCCCTGGACAGGACGCTAGTCTATAGTAGGGCCTTGTATTACACCCCCTGGACAGGACGCTAGTCTATAGTAGGGCCTTGTATTACACCCCCTGGACAGGACGCTAGTCTATAGTAGGGCCTTGTATTACACCCCCTGGACAGGACGCTAGTCTATAGTAGGGCCTTGTATTACACCCCTGGACAGGACGCTAGTCTATAGTAGGGCCTTGTATTACACCCCCTGGACAGGACGCTAGTCTATAGTAGGGCCTTGTATTACACCCCCTGGACAGGACGCTAGTCTATAGTAGGGCCTTGTATTACACCCCCTGGACAGGACGCTAGTCTATAGTAGGGCCTTGTATTACACCCCCTGGACAGGACGCTAGTCTATAGTAGGGCCTTGTATTACACCCCTGGACAGGACGCTAGTCTATAGTAGGGCCTTGTATTACACCCCCTGGACAGGACGCTAGTCTATAGTAGGGCCTTGTATTACACCCCCTGGACAGGACGCTAGTCTATAGTAGGGCCTTGTATTACACCCCCTGGACAGGACGCTAGTCTATAGTAGGGCCTTGTATTACACCCCTGGACAGGACGCTAGTCTATAGTAGGGCCTTGTATTACACCCCCTGGACAGGACGCTAGTCTATAGTAGGGCCTTGTATTACACCCCCTGGACAGGACGCTAGTCTATAGTAGGGCCTTGTATTACACCCCTGGACAGGACGCTAGTCTATAGTAGGGCCTTGTATTACACCCCCTGGACAGGACGCTAGTCTATAGTAGGGCCTTGTATTACACCCCTGGACAGGACGCTAGTCTATAGTAGGGCCTTGTATTACACCCCTGGACAGGACGCTAGTCTATAGTAGGGCCTTGTATTACACCCCCTGGACAGGACGCTAGTCTATAGTAGGGCCTTGTATTACACCCCTGGACAGGACACTAGTCTATAGTAGGGCCTTGTATTACACCCCTGGACAGGACGCTAGTCTATAGTAGGGCCTTGTATTACACCCCCTGGACAGGACGCTAGTCTATAGTAGGGCCTTGTATTACACCCCCTGGACAGGACGCTAGTCTATAGTAGGGCCTTGTATTACACCCCCTGGACAGGACGCTAGTCTATAGTAGGGCCTTGTATTACACCCCCTGGACAGGACGCTAGTCTATAATAGGGCCTTGTATTACACCCCCTGGACAGGACACTAGTCTATAGTTGGGCCTTGTATTACACCCCTGGACAGGACGCTAGTCTATAGTAGGGCCTTGTATTACACCCCTGGACAGGACGCTAGTCTATAGTAGGGCCTTGTATTACACCCCTGGACAGGACGCTAGTCTATAGTAGGGCCTTGTATTACACCCCTGGACAGGACGCTAGTCTATAGTAGGGCCTTGTATTACACCCCTGGACAGGACACTAGTCTATAGTTGGGCCTTACCCGCAATAACTCTCATTGTTGAGTGGCAAGCAGAGACTCTTTCAGTCCCATATTTACAATCTCTGTTGGAGGCTCCTACATTTAGGATGTATACTAACTGCTATATATGCATATAGTCCTATGTAACTGGTCACTGTGTACTTCCCTGTTGCTGTGAGAACCTGCACTAACAACCACAAGTCCCCCTCAACAGGAAGAGATGGGGCTGAGAAACCAGGCACCTATTCTTCATTTTTCATTTACGGATGATACAAAAGAGATTCTTCAAACTTGGGATCTCTCACTATGGGGCGAATCCTGTCTTCTACCTAAGTGACATTTTCACTTATTCATGCATTGATGTATGTATAGTACCTGTGTCCACAGAACGCAGGGAAGAGACCCTTCCTACTTGCTGCATTGTGTCTGGGGCTGCTGTGTGTTCTACTGGCTGGGATCATAGGCCTGTTTGTCTACTATAAGCAACTCAACTTTATGTTACACTAAACCTCACCTAGACTGTGCCATTTCAGCATGTGATTTCTGCAGAGAAGTGTATGTTATTGGTCAGGGCTGTTTGTTGGGTTATTCTTCCTCTCTACAGATACCAGAGTGATTGGTGATAATGAGAAGAAACACAGTGTTCTGTATTACAACTACACTGTAGAGAGAGACCAGATAGAGACCAGCCTCAACTTGTTACAGACCAGCTACAATGTCTAGACTAAAGAGAGAGACCAGATAGAGACCAGCTACAACTTGTTACAGACCAGCTACGAAGCCCTGACTAAAGAGAGAGACCAGATAGAGACCAGCTACAACTTGTTACAGACCAGCTATGAAGCCCTGACTAAAGAGAGAGACCTGCCACAGAGAGATCGAGACAGGTTTCAGGATATGTTTGCTGTGCTTGGTTCGTGCTGGACAATAACATGGCCAGCCTGGACATTTGGCAGGTATAGACAACCACCTAGAGGGGCAGATTAAAAAGGGCAGCATTTTATTCTCTATATGGTGCAATAATAGACAACAGTTACAGGAGTGTTACATTGCCCTGACCAATGAGATGGCAACCAGAGGAACCTTACCGTCCGAGCCACCAACGATCGCAGATTCACTTCTTCCTTCCCTGCCAACATCTCCATGGTGACTGGGGCGGTGCAGCCAACGGTACGGTGAGCCCCATGGCGCCCACCAACACCCCGTCAGGAACAGATGTAATTCTAAAATTGTATTTTTTCAAAACTCTAAAAATGCCTTCCTTTTTCATATCCTCTCTCCTCGCAGCCACTGATTTGAAAGGAATTGGTTGCTGTTAGCTACCAGTTGTTATCAGCTACATCCGTTGTCTGACTAAGCTCTCTTGCTCTATCTATCTCTGTCTCTCGCTCTATCTATACCCTCTCCCTCTTACCCCTTCTCCTTCACTTCCTTCCTCCCTCCAGGTGACAGATTTTACCGCCCCTCAGTGGGGCTACCAGGCGTCCCCTCCAAGGGACCTGCGTTCTGGCCCAGAAGCCCGCTTTGATTGGTACTAGAGTTTAACGGACGCTGCACCAGAAAGACCATTTTCCATACTCCGCCTCATACCCGGCCTCCATACACGGCCTCCACATACACGGCCTCCATACACGGCCACATAGGAGAATCCAGATTTGAATATTCCTAATAAGAAACTTTAGGTTACGTTTGAGCACAAAACGTCCATTGAATTCTTCAAATAATTGTCGCTAAGGTCGATTTTTAAAAAGAATTTAAAATTCATCCAATGTCTGCCATGTTTTTTGGATGACGTAATGGTGTCGTTGCTGCTCAAATCAAATTGTATTGGTCACATACACATATTTAGAAAATGTTATTGCGGGTGTAGCGAAATGCTTATGTTCCTTTTTATTTTGTATTTTATTTCACCTTTATTTAACCAGGTAGGCCAGTGGAGAACAAGTTCTCATTTACAACTGCGACCTGG
>NW_026286109.1:0-7819 GCF_023373465.1 Oncorhynchus keta | reverse complement strand
AAATCAAATCAAATCAAATTTTATTTGTCACATACACATGGTTAGCAGATGTTAAATGCGAGTGTAGCGAAATGCTTGTGCTTCTAGTTCCGACAATGCAGTGATAACCAACAAGTAATCTAACTAACAATTCCAAAACTACTGTCTTATACACAGTGTAAGGGGATAAGGAATATGTACATAAGGATATATGAATGAGTGATGGTACAGAGCAGCATACAGTAGATGGTATCGAGTACAGTATATACATATGAGATGAGTGTGTAGACAAAGTAAACAAAGTGGCATAGTTAAAGTGGCTAGTGATACATGTGTTACATAAGGATGCAGTCGATGATGTAGAGTACAGTATATACATATGCATATGAGATGAATAATGTAGGGTAAGTAACATTATATAAGGTAGCATTGTTTAAAGTGGCTAGTGATATATTTACATAATTCCCATCAATTCCCATTATTAAAATGGCTGGAGTTGGGTCAGTGTCAATGACAGTGTAGTTGGCAGCAGCCACTCACTGTTAGTGGTGGCTGTTTAACAGTCTGATGGCCTTGAGATAGAAGCTGTTTTTCAGTCTCTCGGTCCCAGCTTTGATGCACCTGTACTGATCTCGCCTTCTGGATGATAGCGGGGTGAACAGGCAGTGGTTCGGGTGGTTGATGTCCTTGATGATCTTTATGGCCTTCCTGTAACAACGGGTGGTGTAGGTGTCCTGGAGGGCAGGTAGTTTGCCCCCGGTGATGCGTTGTGCAGTCCTCACTACCCTCTGGAGAGCCTTACGGTTGAGGGCGGAGCAGTTGCCGTACCAGGCGGTGATACAGCCCGCCAGGATGCTCTCGATTGTGCATCTGTAGAAGTTTGTGAGTGCTTTTGGTGACAAGCCGAATTTCTTCAGCCTCCTGAGGTTGAATAGGCGCTGCTGCGCCTTCTTCACGACGCTGTCAGTGTGAGTGGACCAATTCAGTTTGTCTGTGATGTGTATGCCGAGGAACTTAAAACTAGCTACCCTCTCCACTACTGTTCCATCGATGTGGATAGGGGGTGTTCCCTCTGCTGTTTCCTGAAGTCCACAATCATCTCCTTAGTTTTGTTGACGTTGAGTGTGAGGTTATTTTCCTGACACCACACTCCGAGGGCCCTCACCTCCTCCCTGTAGGCCGTCTCGTCGTTGTTGGTAATCAAGCCTACCACTGTTGTGTCGTCCGCAAACTTGATGATTGAGTTGGAGGCGTGCGTGGCCACGCAGTCGTGGGTGAACAGGGAGTACAGGAGAGGGCTCAGAACGCACCCTTGTGGGGCCCCCGTGTTGAGGATCAGCGGGGAGGAGATGTTGTTGCCTACCCTCACCACCTGGGGGCGGCCCGTCAGGAAGTCCAGTACCCAGTTGCACAGGGCGGGGTCGAGACCCAGGGTCTCGAGCTTGATGACGAGCTTGGAGGGTACTATGGTGTTGAATGCCGAGCTGTAGTCGATGAACAGCATTCTCACATAGGTATTCCTCTTGTCCAGGTGGGTTAGGGCAGTGTGCAGTGTGGTTGAGATTGCATCGTCTGTGGACCTATTTGGGCGGTAAGCAAATTGGAGTGGGTCTAGGGTGTCAGGTAGGGTGGAGGTGATATGGTCCTTGACTAGTCTCTCAAAGCACTTCATGATGACGGAAGTGAGTGCTACGGGCGGTAGTCGTTTAGCTCAGTTACCTTAGCTTTCTTGGGAACAGGAACAATGGTGGCCCTCTTGAAGCATGTGGGAACAGCAGACTGGTATAGGGATTGATTGAATATGTCCGTAAACACACCGGCCAGCTGGTCTGCGCATGCTCTGAGGGCGCGGCTGGGGATGCCGTCTGGGCCTGCAGCCTTGCGAGGGTTAACACGTTTAAATGTCTTACTCACCTCGGCTGCAGGAAGGAGAGACCGCATGTTTCCGTTTGCAGGCCGTGTCAGTGGCACTGTATTGTCCTCAAAGCGGGCAAAAAGTTATTTAGTCTGCCTGGGAGCAAGACATCCTGGTCCGTGACTGGGCTGGATTTCATCTTGTAGTCCGTGAGTGACTGTAGACCCTGCCACATGCCTCTCTTTGTGTCTGGAGCCGTTGAATTGAGATTCCACTTTGTCTCTGTACTGACGCTTAGCTTGTTTAATAGCCTTGCGGAGGGAATAGCTGCACTGTTTGTATTCAGTCATGTTGCCAGACACCTTGCCCTGATTAAAAGCAGTGGTTCGCGCTTTCAGTTTCACGCGAATGCTGCCATCAATCCACGGTTTCTGGTTAGGGAATGTTTTTATCGTTGCTATGGGAACGACATCTTCGACGCACGTTCTAATGAACTCGCACACCGAATCAGCGTATTCGTCAATATTCCCATCAAATGTCCCAGTCCACGTGATGGAAGCAGTCTTGGAGTGTAGAGTCAGCTTGGTCTGACCAGCGTTGGACAGACCTCAGCGTGGGAGCCTCTTGTTTTAATTTCTGCCTGTAGGCAGGGATCAGCAAAATGGAGTCGTGGTCAGCTTTTCCGAAAGGGGGGCGGGGCAGGGCCTTATATGCGTCGCGGAAGTTAGAGTAACAATGATCCAAGGTTTTACCACCCCTGGTTGCGCAATCGATATGCTGATAAAATTTAGGAGTCTTGTTTTCAGATTGGCTTTTGTTAAAATCCCCAGCTACAATGAATGCAGCCTCCGGATAAATGGTTTTCAGTTTGCAAAGAGTTAAATAAAGTTCGTTTCAGAGCCATCGATGTGTCTGCTTGGGGGGATATATACGGCTGTGATTATAATCGAAGAGAATTCTCTTGGAAGATAATGCGGTCTACATTTGATTGTGAGAAATTCTAAATCAGGTGAACAGAAGGATTTGAGTTCCTGTATGTTTCCTTCATCACACCATGTCCCCGTTAGTCATGAGGCATACGCCCGCGTCACTAGACCCTCCTCACCAGTCACTAGACCCCTCCTCACTAGTCACTAGATCCTTCACCAGCGTCATCAGACCCTCCTCACCAGTCACCAGACCCCTTGTCACCAGACCCCTCCTCACTAGTCCAGCAGACCCCTCCCTCACTAGTCACCCTACACCCCCTCCTCACCAGTCACTGGACCCCTCACTAGTCACTAGATCCTTCCTCACCAGTCATCAGACCCTCCCTTCTCCAGTCATCAGACCCCTCCCTCACCAGTCATCAGACCTCTCCTCACCCAGTCATCAGACCCCTCTCACCAGTCACTGACCCCTCTTCACTAGTCACTAGATCCTTCTCACCAGTCATCAGACCCCCTCCTCTCCAGTCATCAGGCCTCTCACCAGTCATCAGACCCCTCCTCACCAGTCATCAGACCCTCTCACCAGTCATCAGACCCCTCTCACCAGTCACCAGACCCCCTCCTCACCAGTCATCAGACCCCTCCTCACCAGTTATCAGACCCCTCCTCACCAGTCACCAGACCCCTCCTCACCAGTCACCAGACCCTGTCCCATCATGCTACTGCAGTCATAACAAAGAGGTGCATAAATATACTAACAATCTTGGTTTGGGAGATATAATTATCATCAGCTCTCTCTACTTCATGAATACCAATATATCCCTGTTTCTCTCATTTCCTCAATCCATTCCCCAACTATCATGTTGAATGCACCTTTTATCGATACCTTTCACTCTCAGCTCTCTTCTTTTCTCCTCTTTCTCTCTCTCTCTGTTTGCAGGAATATAGGGCTTATGCAGCTATGCTGGGTAGTGAGCAAACTCGTTATTATCATTTTCTGTCAGTCCGTCATCCCCCTCTCCTCCCTCTCCCCACCTCCCCCATCCCGTCTCTCCCTCTCCTTCCCCTCTCCCTCTCTCCCTTCTCTCACCCTCCCCTTCTCCCTTTCTCCCCATCTCCCACCCTCTCCCCTCTCTGCCCCTCTCCCTCTCTCCCCATCTCCCACCCTCTCCCCTCTCTCCCCTCTCTCCCCCTCTCTCCCTCTCCCACCCTCCCCCTCTCTGCCCCTCTCCCTCTTCCCCACCCTCCCCCTCTCTCGCTCTCCCCCTCTCCTCTCTCCCCCATCTTTCCAACCTCCCCTCTCTCTCTGCTCCCTCTCCTCTCTCCCTCTCCCTCTCATCTTTTCTACTCTGGTGCCAGAAAGCTGGGTATGGGTCTCCACTGTGTTAGAATGCTAATGAGGTCTTGACATTGCGAATCGGTATGGAGAAGTCAATAGTGAATTATTAATGAGGAGATTATTTTTGGAATATTTGGAATAGTGTGGGTGAGGGAGGGTGGACATAATTATTCTCTCATTATTCTTTATCACATCCTAATAAATCATTATCCATCTTACAGGGCCTCTCCCTGATGTACTGATGTACAGGGCCTCTCCCTTTACTGATGTGTTCCCTGCTTGTTACTGCAGATTAGTTTCTATTCTTCACGTATCCTTCTCTCATTTTCTGCACTAATCTCCTCCCCTCTCGTCACACGGCATGACAGATTGGCGGTGCCTGAACATTGTCTGCTAGTCAGACTAATGACGTCGTCCAGTGGGCCCCAGGGGATTTCAGTCTGTTTTAAACCCAAATAATAGTAGCAGAAAAATACCTCAGAACGAACGTCTGGAGGGCATTAATTCGATAACAAGATAAATCTGTGTTTTTCTCTTCCTGCCCTAATTAGCTGACACATGTTTCGTATACCTGTCTATCGTGTTGAGGAGCAGTAGTGAGACTGTGGAGGGACATGGAGAAGGAGGGAGATTTTCATAGCTTCTCTGCCAGAGGCCTCCTCTCCTGGGGTGGATCACACTAGCCTCTCCCCATTTTGTCTCCACCATCTGATTCTGCACTGACTGGACAGGTACAAGACACTTCCTGGTAGCCATCCTCATTTCATTTACCTAGCTTTTGTTTTACAGATCAGTGCAGATTTTATTTATTTATTTCTATTTCACCTTTATTTAACCAGGTAGGCTAGTTGAGAACAAGTTCTCATTTACAACTGCGACCAGGCCAAGATAAAGCATAGCGAGTGTGAACAGACAGACAGAGTTACACATGGGCCAAACAATTAACAAGTCAATAACACAGTAGGAAAAAAAAAAAAAAGGGAGTCTATATACGAGAAATGTGTGCAAAGGCATGAGGAGGTAGGCGAATAGTACAATTTTGCAGATTAACACTGGGTGATAAATTATCAGATGGTCATGTACAGGTAGAGATATTGGTGTGCAAAGAGCAGAAAAGTAAATAAATAAAAACAGTATGGGGATGAGGTAGGTAAAAATGGAGTGGGCTATTTACCGATAGACTATGTACAGCTGCAGCGATCGGTTAGCTGCTCAGATAGCAGATGTTTGAAGTTGGTGAGGGAGATAAAAGTCTCCAACTTCAGTGATTTTTGCAATTCGTTCCAATCACAGGCAGCAGAGAACTGGAACGAAAGGCGGCCAAATGAGGTGTTGGCTTTAGGGATGATCAGTGAGATACACCTGCTGGAGCGCGTGCTACGGATGGGTGTTGCCATCGTGACCAGTGAACTGAGATAAGGCGGAGCTTTACCTAGCATGGACTTGTAGATGACCTGCAGCCAGTGGGTCTGGCGACGAATATGTAGCGAGGGCCAGCCGACTAGAGCATACAAGTCGCAGTGGTGGGTGGTATAAGGTGCTTTAGTGACAAAACGGATGGCACTGTGATAAACTGCATCCAGTTTGCTGAGTAGAGTGTTGGAAGCAATTTTGTAGATGACATCGCCAAGTCGAGGATCGGTAGGATAGTCAGTTTTACTAGGGTAAGTTTGGCAGCGTGAGTGAAGGAGGCTTTGTTGCGGAATAGAAAGCAGACTCTTGATTTGATTTTCGATTGGAGATGTTTGATATGAGTCTGGAAGGAGAGTTTACAGTCTAGCCAGACACCTAGGTACTTATAGATGTCCACATATTCAAGGTTGGAACCATCCAGGGTGGTGACGTCAGGCGTGCGGGTGCAGGCAGCGAAAGGTTGAAAAGTATGCATTTGGTTTTACTAGCGTTTAAGAGCAGTTGGAGGCCACGGAAGGAGTGTTGTATGGCATTGAAGCTCGTTTGGAGGTTAGATAGCACAGTGTCCAAGGACGGGCCGGAAGTATATAGAATGGTGTCGTCTGCGTAGAGGTGGATCAGGGAATCGCCCGCAGCAAGAGCAACATCATTGATATATACAGAAAAAAGAGTCAGCCCGAGGATTGAACCCTGTGGCACCCCCATAGAGACTGCCAGAGGACCGGGCAGCATGCCCTCCGATTTGACACACTGAACTCTGTCTGCAAAGTAATTGGTGAACCAGGCAAGGCAGTCATCCGAAAAACCGAGGCTACTGAGTCTGCCGATAAGAATATGGTGATTGACCGAGTCGAAAGCTTTGGCAAGGACGATGAAGACGGCTGCACAGTACTGTCTTTTTTCGAAGGCAGTTATGATATCGTTTAGTACCTTGAGCGCGGCTGAGGTGCACCCGTGAACAGCTCGGAAACCAGATTGCACAGCGGAGAAGGTACGGTGGGATTCGAGATGGTCAGTGACATTTACATTTACATTTAAGTCATTTAACAGACGCTCTTATCCAGAGCGACTTACAAATTGGTGCATTCACCTTATGACATCAAGTGGAACAGCCACTTTACAATAGTGCATCTAAATCTTTTAAGGGGGGTGAGAAGGATTACTTATCCTATCCTAGGTATTCCTTAAAGAGGTGGGGTTTCAGGTGTCTCCGGAAGGTGGTGATTGACTCCGCTGTCCTGGCGTCGTGAGGGAGTTTGTTCCACCATTGGGGGGCCAGAGCAGCGAACAGTTTTGACTGGGCTGAGCGGGAACTGTACTTCCTCAGTGGTAGGGAGGCGAGCAGGCCAGAGGTGGATGAACGCAGTGCCCTTGTTTGGGTGTAGGGCCTGATCAGAGCCTGGAGGTACTGAGGTGCCGTTCCCTCACAGCTCCGTAGGCAAGCACCATGGTCTTGTAGCGGATGCGAGCTTCAACTGGAAGCCAGTGGAGAGAGCGGAGGAGCGGGGTGACGTGAGAGAACTTGGGAAGGTTGAACACCAGACGGGCTGCGGCGTTCTGGATGAGTTGTAGGGGTTTAATGGCACAGGCAGGGAGCCCAGCCAACAGCGAGTTGCAGTAATCCATATATATTATTATTATTATTATTATATTATATATTATAATCCAGACGGGAGATGACAAGTGCCTGGATTAGGACCTGCGCCGCTTCCTGTGTGAGGCAGGGTCGTACTCTGCGGATGTTGTAGAGCATGAACCTACAGGAACGGGCCACCTCCTTGATGTTAGTTGAGAACGACAGGGTGTTGTCCAGGATCACGCCAAGGTTCTTAGCGCTCTGGGAGGAGGACACAATGGAGTTGTCAACCGTGATGGCGAGATCATGGAACGGGCAGTCCTTCCCCGGGATGAAGAGCAGCTCCGTCTTGCCGAGGTTCAGCTTGAGGTGGTGATCCGTCATCCACACTGATATGTCTGCCAGACATGCAGAGATGCGATTCGCCACCTGGTCATCAGAAGGGGACCAGAAGGGGGACCACAGTGACCTGTTTGCTGACTTGGCTTTCGAAGACCTTAGATAGGCAGGGCAGGATGGATATAGGTCTGTAACAGTTTGGGTCCATTGTGTCTCCCCCTTTGAAGAGGGGGATGACTGCGGCAGCTTTCCAATACTTGGGGATCTCAGACGATATGAAAGAGAGGTTGAACAGGCTGGTAATAGGGGTTGCGACAATGGCGGAGGATAGTTTCAGAAATAGAGGGTCCAGATTGTCAAGCCCAGCTGATTTGTACGGGTCCAGGTTT
>NW_026286108.1:0-4315 GCF_023373465.1 Oncorhynchus keta | reverse complement strand
GAACTCTACCCATCATATAAACTACCTGTCTCTCATATGAACTCTACCCATCATATAAACTACCTGTCTCTCTATATGAACTCTACCCATCATATAAACTACCCGTCTCTCTCATATGAACTCTACCCATCATATAAACTACCTGTCTCTCTTCATATGAACTCTACCCATCATATAAACTACCTGTCTCTTCATATGAACTCTACTCCATCATATAAACTACCTGTCTCTCTTATATGAACTCTACCCATCATATAAACTACCTGTCTCTCTCATATGAACTCTACCCATCATATAAACTACCTGTCTCTCTCATATGAACTCTACCCATCATATAAACTACCTGTCTCTCTCATATGAACTCTACCCATCATATAAACTACCTGTCTCTCTCTATATGAACTCTACCCATCATATAAACTACCTGTCTCTCTCATATGAACTCTACCCATCATATAAACTACCTGTCTCTCTCATATGAACTCTACCCATCATATAAACTACCTGTCTCTCTCATATGAACTCTACCCATCATATAAACTACCTGTCTCTCTCATATGAACTCTACCCATCATATAAACTACCTGTCTCTCTCATATGAACTCTACCCATCATATAAACTACCTGTCTCTCTCATATGAATTCTACCCATCATATAAACTACCTGTCTCTCTCATATGAACTCTACCCATCATATAAACTACCTGTCTCTCTCATATGAATTCTACCCATCATATAAACTACCTGTCTCTCTCATATGAACTCTACCCATCATATAAACTACCTGTCTCTCTCATATGAACTCTACCCATCATATAAACTACCTGTCTCTCTTACATGAACTCTACCCATCATATAAACTACCTGTCTCTTATATAAACTCTACCCATCATATAAACTACCTATCTCTCTCATATGAACTCTACCCATCATATAAACTACCTGTCTCTCTCATATGAACTCTACCCATCATATAAACTACCTGTCTCTCTCATATGAACTCTACCCATCATATAAACTACCTGTCTCTCTCATATGAACTCTACCCATCATATAAACTACCTGTCTCTCTCATATGAACTCTACCCATCATATAAACTACCTGTCTCTCTCATATGAACTCTACCCATCATATAAACTACCTGTCTCTCTCATATGAACTCTACCCATCATATAAACTACCTGTCTCTCTTATATGAACTCTACCCATCATATAAACTACCCATCATATAAACTACCTATCTCTCTCATATGAACTCTACCCATCATATAAACTACCCGTCTCTCTCATATGAACTCTACCCATCATATAAACTGCCCGTCTCTCTTATATGAACTCTACCCATCATATAAACTACCTGTCTCTCTCATAATAACTCTACCCATCATATAAACTACCCGTCTCTCTCATATGAACTCTACCCATCATATATACTACCCGTCTCTCTTATATGAACTCTACCCATCATATAAACTACCTGTCTCTCTCATATGAACTCTACCCATCATATAAACTACCTGTCTCTTATATAAACTCTACCCATCATATAAACTACCTATCTCTCTTATATGAACTCTACCCATCATATAAACTACCTGTCTCTCTCATATGAACTTTACCCATCATATAAACTACCCATCATATAAAATACCTATCTCTCTTATATGAACTCTACCCATCATATAAACTACCCGTCTCTCTCATATGAACTCTACCCATCATATAAACTACCTGTCTCTCTCATATGAACTCTACCCATCATATAAACTACCTGTCTCTCTCATATGAACTCTACCCATCATATAAACTACCTGTCTCTCTCATATGAACTCTACCCATCATATAAACTACCTGTCTCTCTTATATGAACTCTACCCATCATATAAACTACCCGTCTCTCTTATATGAACTCTACCCATCATATAAACTACCTGTCTCTTATATAAACTCTACCCATCATATAAACTACCTATCTCTCTTATATGAACTCTACCCATCATATAAACTACCTGTCTCTCTCATATGAACTCTACCCATCATATAAACTACCTGTCTCTCTTATATAAACTCTACCCATCATATAAACTACCTATCTCTCTTATATGAACTCTACCCATCATATAAACTACCTCTATCATATAAAACTACCTATCTCTCTTATATGAACTCTACCCATCTATATAAACTACCTGTCTCTCTCATATGAACTCTACCCATCATATAAACTACCTGTCTCTCTCATATGAACTCTACCCATCATATAAACTACCTGTCTCTCTCATATGAACTCTACCCATCATATAAACTACCTGTCTCTCTCATATGAACTCTACCCATCATATAAACTACCTGTCTCTCTCATATGAACTCTACCCATCATATAAACTACCTGTCTCTCTCATATGAACTCTACCCATCATATAAACTACCTGTCTCTCTTATATGAACTCTACCCATCATATAAACTACCCGTCTCTCTCATATGAACTCTACCCATCATATAAACTACCTGTCTCTCTCATATGAACTCTACCCATCATATAAACTACCTGTCTCTCTCATATGAACTCTACCCATCATATAAACTACCTGTCTCTCTTATATGAACTCTACCCATCATATAAACTACCTGTCTCTCTCATATGAACTCTACCCATCATATAAACTACCTGTCTCTCTCATATGAACTCTACCCATCATATAAACTACCTATCTCTCTTATATGAACTCTACCCATCATATAAACTACCTGTCTCTCTCATATGAACTCTACCCATCATATAAACTACCTGTCTCTCTTATATGAACTCTACCCATCATATAAACTACCCGTCTCTCTCATATGAACTCTACCCATCATATAAACTACCTGTCTCTCTCATATGAACTCTACCCATCATATAAACTACCTGTCTCTCTCATATGAACTTTACCCATCATATAAACTACCCATCATATAAAATACCTATCTCTCTTATATGAACTCTACCCATCATATAAACTACCCGTCTCTCTCATATGAACTCTACCCATCATATAAACTACCTGTCTCTCTCATATGAACTCTACCCATCATATAAACTACCTGTCTCTCTCATATGAACTCTACCCATCATATAAACTACCCGTCTCTCTCATATGTACTCTACCCATCATATAAACTACCTGTCTCTCTCATATGAACTCTACCATCATATAAACTACCCGTCTCTCTCATATGTACTCTACCCATCATATAAACAACCTGTCTCTCTCATATGAATTCTACCCATCATATAAACTACCTGTCTCTCTCATATGAACTCTACCCATCATATAAACTACCTATCTCTCTCATATGAATTCTACCCATCATATAAACTACCTGTCTCTCAATATGAACTCTGCCCATCATATAAACTACCTGTCTCTCTCATGTGACTACCCATCATATAAACTACCTGTCTCTCTCATATGGACTCTGCCCATCATATAAACTGCCTGTCTCTCTCATGCCAGACTCTGCCATCATATAAGCTACCTGTCTCTGCTCTCCATGTGCATTCTACCCATCATATGAAACCTACCTGTCTCTCTCCTTATGGACTCTGCCATCCTTATAAACCTGTCTCTCTTACAGACTCATTCCATCGTATAAACTGCCGTCTCTCTCATGCTCTCCCATCATATAAACTACCCGTCTCTCTTACATGAACTCTACCCATCATATAAACTACCTGTCTCTTATATAAACTCTACCCATCATATATACTACCCGTCTCTCTCATATGAACTCTACCCATCATATAAACTACCCGTCTCTCTTATATGAACTCTACCCATCATATAAACTACCTGTCTCTTATATAAACTCTACCCATCATATAAACTACCCGTCTCTCTCATATGAACTCTACCCATCATATAAACTACCTGCCTCTCTCATATGAACTCTACCCATCATATAAACTACCTGTCTCTCTCATATGTACTCTACCCATCATATAAACTACCTGTCTCTCTTACATGGACTCTACCCATCATATAAACTACCTGTCTCTCTCATATGAACTCTACCCATCATATAAACTACCTGTCTCTTATATAAACTCTACCCATCATATAAACTACCTGTTCTCTCATATGAACTTTGCCCATCATATAAACTACCTGTCTCTTATATGAACTCTGCCATCATATAAACTACCTGTCTCTCTCATATGTACTCTACCCATCATATAAACTACCTGTCTCTCTCATATGAGACTCTACCCATCATATAAACTACCTGTCTCTCTATATGAACTCTACCCATCATATAAACTACCTGTCTCT